>NW_022196905.1:130393688-130397731 GCF_008632895.1 Mastomys coucha
AGGATGGAGCGGATTGCATCGTCAGAGTTCCCACTGCTGGATGTGGAAGATGTCTGGATTGGCTCAGCTGTCGGGAACAAACACAGGGTGAAGTTATGGTGGGCGGCCCCTGGCAGCTATGCGCTTCATGCCACCTTGTTAGAGGGGGGAGTACAAAGGACTGACACTGCTGCTCAGTGGCTTCTGTCACACAGCAGCTGGCTTTCTGACCATGGAGGGTGATCAATGGGAACACACCTTGCTCCTACCTTGGCTTTCTTTTTTATTAAAAAAAAAGAATTGGTTATTTATTTTATGTGTATGCATGTGGGCTCACGTGTGCTGTGCTGGATGGTAGAAGTCAGCAGGTAAATTGCTAGAGTCAGTTCTCTTCTACCATGTGGGTTCCAGGGATCAAACTTAGGCTGTCAGTTGAGGTGGCAAGGACCTTCTTTCACTTGCTGAGCCATCTTTCTGTAGCTTTTTCTTTTGTGTGCACGCATGCATGTAAACATACACGTGCTACCGAGCTCCCGTGGAGGCTAGAGGACAACCTTGGGAGTCGGTCCTTGTCTTTCTAAGTTGTTTGGGATAGTCTCATTGTTGTTGAATTAACTTGGCTGTCTGGCCTGTGAGACTCTAGAAATCCTTCTGTTCCCTTTATATCCCTAGGAGTCAGGGTTACAGATCTTTCTGCTATACTGGTTGTTAATATAGGTTCTGGTGATCCAAACTCAGGTCTTCAAACCATTTTACCCACTTAGCCATCTCCCCAGATTCACTCTGGCCTTCTTTCCAGGGGAATTTTAAGCTAAATACTAAGTCTCATGAGTCACATACCCATCCATTCTTCTCTTGGTTTTGCCAAAATTGGGAAGCATAATTTCTGTTAATGATTACCAGAAGTCTCTTCTAATGCTCAGGAGGCAAAGGCAGGAGGATCATGGGTTCAAGCTATATAGCAAGACCCTATCTCAAGTACAAAAACTAAAGCAACTGCCCTGCCCCCACGAAAGAGGAAACATAAGTCTAGATAGCCATTCCCTCTGTATACTCCTAATGTGTGGAGTCATATTCAGTATTGCTTTAGAAAGAAAAGAAAAGAAAAAGAATATAATTCCTGCTGACCAGAATATTCATGTTCATTTTTAAAATTAAGTCTGAAGGCAGTTCTGGAAGAAGTAGAACCCTACCGGTTTTCTGCACTTGGAGTTCCCTCTTGGCTTGTTCCAGGATGGACTTGATGGCTTCATCAGAACCAGTCTCAGATGCTCGGATCCGGGTGGTGATGTTACCTGTAGGGAGAAGTCACAGCGATGACATCAGAGCCAGATCTCAAGTGGAAAACCAGCGCTGCACCAAGACATTCTGACACAGGTCCCCTGGGTGAGGTTGGTGACTGACTGAAAGTGGGCATGGTCTCCCACGAATCCCTAATTGCTGCAAATGTGATCTCATGGTATAGATGTGGGACATGCCTGGAAGATTTCTTGCTGTCTCAAAGTCATGGTCACTATGTTGGCAGAATAGGCTTTCTTACCATCTGAGCTAGAATATGCCTATGGGGTTAGTACAGAGGGGCAACCAGTCATTTAGAAGAGTATAGCAAAAGAAGGTAAACTCAAAGGCAGCGACTTTTCATGAGTCATTCCAAAGCTTTGTTTTGGGATCACATTCAGGCGCTGTACAATTATTTTTCCTAAAAATAAATATGGAAAGGTGGCAAACAGTGAAAGGTTGAGCCTGACTCCTCTGTGTGTGTGTGTGTATATGTGTGTGGGTAGATGTAAGAGAGAGAGAGAGAGAGAGAGAGAGAGAGAGAGAGAGAGAGAGAGAGAGAGGATTGAATGTAGGGTCTTAGGCATGACAGGCAATTACTCTATTGCTAAGCTATACCGTAGTTCCTTACTTGAAGACTCTAGGCAAGTATTATACCACTGAGCCATATCCCAGCCTCTCAAGGGGGATCATAGGCAGGTACTCTACCCACTGAACACTGTCCCTGGTCCTTCACTAGGACCATTTAGATAAGTGACCCACCACTGAGGCTGAGCTACATCCCTAGCCCTAGGTGAGACCAATCCTCATCACTGGGATGCACCAGGTGGAAAGAGAGGAGGGGAACCTTTCTAGATTTATGACTACATAATGTGTGTGTGTGTGTGTGTGTGTGTGTGTTTTAATTTACAAACAAGGAAAAAAACCTGCTGAGTTCCTGAGTTCCCTAAGGACACAAATGTGTTCTTGTGGTCGGTCACATGGCAATGCTCTGCATAGTAGACACACCTTCAGATGCCCTTAAGGTACTACGACTCATGGGTGGGGCCCAGATCTTTGTGGAGGCCATCCAGACATTGTAATTGTTCTCTGCCTTTCTCAGTAGACATTTAATAATGAGGATACCTTGGGAAGGAGCCACTTAAAAGAGCATGGTAAAGTTGGCTCACTAATGCCTGTGGAAGAACCAGCCTTGTTTGGAATCTGTCCCACATTATGGGATTTCTGAGTTAAAAATATGAGGAAGCAGCAATATCTGGTTTGACATGGTTACCTGATTTTTCTCACAGCACAACTGTTCTGTCAGCTGCTTCTGAGAAAACAGGCATGGTGTCCTTGGAATCCGACCTAGAATTGATACTTCGGGGAATGACCTTGGCTACAGCTTGTCTAGCTTTGGCAGCTCTACAGGCAGAGGCTGGGCGCCTTTGAACCCGTGCTTTGTTTTATACTTACTAGCTGTTTTTCACACCAGGTTCCAGGCCAGAATTACAATGCACAGTTTTAACCCAAATACACAGCTAAGGACATGCTGCTTCCTAGGTTACTGACTGCAAAGAGAAACACCTGCCTGAGACATACCTTCAGACCCATTTCTTCGTTTCGGTACTTCCTGAAAGAGTCTGTTCAGGCTCTGGCCTGGATTCTCTGTTGAAAAACAAGTGCGGTAAGAACAAAACAATCAGGGGGATGGTGGCGTCAACGACATGGGCTGTGTGACATGAGAGCTGAGCCGCCTGCCTCTAAAGAAAGGGCTCAAGGCTTCCTGTGCAACATGGGAACTCCTAGAACCTTCTTACAGGCGCTGGGTCTACTGTAGGAGAGCCACAGAACTCAACACTAGGAAGGGCAACAGGAGGGAGAGGTGTTTGCCTGCCAGTCAAGGATAGAGCTCACATTGATCACCCAAAGACAGCCAGTTCCAGTAAGCATCACCGAAGAATGTGTTGCACTTTGGGTGGACACTCATTGTCTGATCCTCACCTCCTATCTGAGTTTTAGTCTGAATTTCAGAGTGATTCAGTTGTAGCTGCAAACAATGTCCCTTGTGTCACTGTTCACTCAGCGCAGGGACCCCAGGTTCTTAAGGAGGAAGAAATTATTTACACTGTGGGAGTGTCTGACTTTCTATCATCTATCTATTCAGGGTGTGGTGGGAAGGGGGATTAAATGAAACTCATGTGATTTATTGAAGGCAGGCATGTTTTGTTTGTGGTGCTATAAAAATTAAAAAAAAAATCACTAATTGGACATAAATGATGCAAGATCTGTTCTCTTCTAAGGGAAGGAGGCAGAGTGCACCTTTGACAGGCTCCCTCCACAGAGACGGTACCTCATGAGCATTACAGCTGTCTGTGCTGTTGGGACAGAGTTGGATGGCACCCGAGGAGCTGCTCTTGGAAGGAAGCCAGCACCTGATGCTAAGTGGACCCAAGGATGCTAACCCTGTCAGATGACACGCATGACCTAACTCCCTCTAATCAAAGACAGAGATCTGAAATACTGAGTTTACTGAGCACAAGGTGCTGACCACACACCAAGGTCAGAGTTCTCAAAGCTAATGGTTTCTAGCTTCTGTTGGCTGACCCTTCAACTCTGGATAGGGTAGTACTGAAGAGCACTTTACCTCATGTGATGTACAAATGTTTCATCACACGCACAGATACATACACACACATGCACACAGCACTGTGCCAGGCACACATGGACATGTCTCACCTCTCTGTCTGCCTTGGATGCTACGAAGTGCCAGGATGTTCTGCTCATCAGACAAGAACTGCTTCATT
>NW_022196905.1:130398429-130455383 GCF_008632895.1 Mastomys coucha
CCGACTCTCAGGCTGGTCTCTCCCTTTTCTCCTGGCTGACCCTACAAGGAAGGGCAAACAGAATGCATTATGGGGGATTCAAAAGGGAAAAAAAACCAAGACCAGAATGCAAAGTGTGCCCCACAAAAAAGTGCAGATTTTTCTTTTCATTTTTTTTTTTTTTTAAAACAAGGGCCAAAGTGGTGAGTTGGTTTGTTTTTCGATTGAATTTGTGAATCAGCCAAACAAGGCCCCCCAAAACAAGCCACATGCATTCGTGTTTGCACCTTTCTTGTATGTTGCAGCCGGGAGAATCCCCTTGACAAAGGTTCCGGTAACACACATGGGAAAGAGCTGACAGATCTTGGGGCTTCTAGCATCGCAGTTACCGCCAAGGACCCTGCCTGACCAGCAACACTGACACTCGGGGACCCACAGGGTCGCTCACACTACATGCTTCAAGGCAGATGTACCCATTGAATCCCCTTGATCGAAGGCGCACACATTTTAAGAACTGGAGTCCAGATAACAGTTACACACTTTGACCAGCTGCTAAATCCAAAAGCAGTCAGTGACTCCACCATTTTAGGAAGAGCAAATGAGAGGCTAAGGATGGGAGAGGGACAGTGTCCCCAAAGAAAACTTTACGGAGAAAGAAAAGCACCACTGGAGGGCCGGCGACCTCTCAGAGCATTCCCCGGAGAGTCCCAGAGGAAGGCCATGCTTGCTTTTACCCCTGGCCTGTTCACAGCATAACAACATCCTCAGGTTGTCCCTTTTGGGACTTTTCAATAAGGTCCCTAGCCGACCTCTGTCCATTTCCTGTGGCGCGCGCACACATATTGCTGCAGGACTGGGTGAGGAAGAGCAGTGAGGGAGGGGGACACCAAATACTCAGGGTTAGTTCAACAAGTTTTGGTCACCCAGCGGCGCTCCCATCATGCACACACAAACCCAGACGCAAGGTTCACCCTCTTGGTCTTCTACCCCTGGAAGCGAACCAAGCACAATGTGTGTGGTACCCATCCACCTACCGCTCAGGTCACTGTTGGAGATGCGTAGTGTGGCATTCTCGGACTGCAGCGAGCGGTTCTTCTCCAGGAGTAAAACCTCCAGGGGCTTGGTAGAGTCCTGCACAGGGCAGAGCACGGATCACCATGGGGCCACCTTGAACCCATCCACTCCCCAGCTCAGCTTCCATGACTCTGCAACATGCATCATTGACTTGACTTCCTCAAGTTCTTTACAAAAAGAACTTAGCTGAGATGATTTTACACTTACAGATGGTCTTTCCCCATTTTCATGTGTGTGTAGATATGTGTGGTGTCTATGTGTGTATACACACATGCATGTGTGTTCACATGCATGTTGAGGCTCTAGGGTTGATCTTAGCCATTCTCCTCTTACCTTATTCACTGAGGCAGGGTCTCTCACTCAAACTTGGAGCTGGCTGGTATGGCCAGTCTCACTAGCAGCTTGCTCGGCAAGAGACAGTTTGTCCTGTCTCTTCCTTCCAAGGCTAGAATTACAGGTGGGCCATCACACCCACCTAACACTTACATGGTAGGTTCTGGGGATCTGAACTCCTAACCTTGGACATGACAGGTGCTTTAACTGCTGAGCCACCATTCTAGTTGACAATTATTTTCTATTGATACCTGAACATCTTTTGGCAACAGGATAAGCTGCTGACCCTGCCAGAAAGCAACGAGAAACCTGCTTTTGTTAGATTTTTGACCACCATGATGCCAGTTGCCTTCTAGAAAGTGGGAGCAAGACTACACTTATGATGTAAGTTTTAAACATTTTAGAAAACTTTTTCTTTGGTTTTGCTTTGTTGCCTATGCTAGCCTCAGAGTACTGGGCTCAAGTGATCTTCCTGCCTTAGTCTCCCAGTATCTGGGACTACAGATGCACCCTCACTTCTGGCTTCATGATTTATATAAACACATTCTGTGTATGTGAAATGTGGTCTCACACAGTCTAAGCTGTCTTTGGACTTGCTATGTAACCTAGGTTGGCCATGAATTCCAGGTCTTCTAGCCTCTGTTCCTGAGTGCCAGTATTACAGGTATGTGTCACCATGCATGGCTGGAGATGTAAATTTTAACTGGCTGCTGGATGACAGGGTGCCACTGTCACCTGTCCCCCAAGTCAATGCCACTCAAGCAGTACACAGTATTTCTAGGTCAAGCATTTTTTGATTGACCTTTAATACAACCTTAAATATTTGCTGATGTTTTTGGTGCTGGATTGAAACCAGCCCCCCAAATTATTGTTATTGTTTATTTAGACAGGATCACATGATGTAGTCTGGCTCTCCTAGAACTCATGAAGATCTGCCTGGCCTTTGACTCCCAGGTGTTGGATTAAAGGTGTCACACAATACTTAGTCTGAAATTCTTTTTCATCTGTGTTTTTAGTCACTATCCCCAGGGCCAACTGAGCAGGTTGGCAAACGCTAGCCTCTGTCTTTACTGAGATGTTTTGCTTTCACTTGGTCTTGTTATTGCTTTTAAAAATGGTCTCACAAACTCAAGGCTAGCCTCAAATCAAGTAGTCAAGGTTGACCTTGAACTTTTGTCCACTTGTCTCTACAAAGTTCTGAGATTACAGCCCCATGCAACCATGCCCCATGTATCCTATCAGTGCTAGAGATGGAACCAGGGCTTCATGATACTAGGTGGGCACCCTATGCAGAGTTCAAGACCTAGTAAGGATCAATTCATCCCTACCCCCTTCTCGATTCTCCTTTTATTAGTGTTCTATATTAACATTCTCATGGAATATTGAAGCTGGCCTCACATTCCTGACCCTTTGCCTTCATCTACCAAGTGCTGGCCTTACAGGTGAACACTACCAGGCTTAGTTAGTGAAATGCTCTTGAGGAAGGACTTGGCGGCTGTAAGCGAGACCCTCTCTTATCAGTATGGAGATGCAGATGCAGGGCCCAGAGGCCAGCAGTGACCAGTATCTGCTGCCACCACTCTGAGGGCAAAGTGAGCTGGTATACCTGTGTCCCTGCTCCCTCCGACGGTGCAAACTCCATGGACTTCAAGGTGCTGAAAAAAGTAAGACATGTGGTTACTTTCAGCCTCTCCCTTTACTAGTGGCTTGTCAGTAGTCATTAATGCTCTGGAGCCTGTTCTGCAGGCAGTGGGGAACTGACAACTTTAACAACTTCTCTGGCAGGAACTGAATTTGATAATGCTTCTAAGAAGAACCAGTCTTCAACTAGCAGTTGGTTAGCAAAAGTTTTTTTTCTGCTTAGTATGTAAATCATTCCATATGAAGTCACACCAGGTCTGCTCAAACTCATTTTACAGTGTAATACAGACATCACGTTGTTGTAAGCCGAATGGATTTGTAAAGCTTATAGGAAATGGAAAGTTCTATGAAGGGAAGGCAGAAAGAGAGGAATTCATCACCCATGGCCACTACTTATGTATTCTCTGGGAACTGGCGCTTGCTTAGGAATGAGTAAAGTGACAGGAGAAGGTCAGAATCAGGAGGCAGACCTGTGCAGCCCCAGATGTGGTAAGGGCCAAGAGTATTGTTTTGCTGTCTCCTTAGCAAGTGATATAGGCTGTGTCCAGATCACTGGGCTCTGGATTGTCTGAACAAGCCAGGAGCTACAAACATACCAGGCTCATAGATCCGATGTTCTTATGCTGTCTCTGTATCTGTGTGCTCATGTATGTGAACATAGGCAGTATAGAGGTCAGAGGTAGATGTTGCGTATCTCCTTTAGACTGGCTGGTCGGTGAGGCAGGGATCCTCCTGACTGTTGCTCTAGTACTTCAGATTATAGATAGGCATATACTGTCCTGCTTAGCATTTTATGTGGCTGCCAGGGATGGCCCTCAGGCTTACACAGTGGCATTGTGTAAGTGCCATCCCCTGAGTCCCCTTATGAAAAGGGGAAATGAGTCTGTGGGAGCTCTGATCAGGTGCCATGCAGATACAGATAGGATGGTAAGATCCTATCTCAGTGGGTAAAGGGGCATGCTGCCAAGCCTTATAACACAGTTAAACCCTCAGGACCCACATCATAGAAAAAAAAATGAAAGCTGTCCAGATTTCTATACATGTGCAGCTATGCTCACAATAAATAATTTTATTTTTTTATTTTTTTGGTTTTTTAAGAGAGGGTTTCTCTGTGTAGCCCTGGCTGTCCTGGAACTCACTCTGTAGGCCACACTGGCCTTGAACTCAAAAGTCGGTCTGCCTCCACCTCCCAAGTGCTGGGATTAAAGGCATGCGCCACCACTGCCAGGCACAATAAATAATTTTAAAAAATTAAAGCCTACATAGGATCAATAAGGCTCAGGGTTGGCAGGTTATACAATCTGTACAACTGAACTTTTTCCCGTCAAGGGCCACAGGAGCGTGTCATTAAGATACATGTACAAATGTATGAAATTGTCAATAAATAATAAAAAGTATTTTAAAAACTAGTTGGGTGTGATAGTGTATTCCTTTAATCCCAGAACTTGGGAGGCAGAGACAAGTGGATCTCTGTGAATTGCAGGCCAGCTTAGTCTAAATAGTGAGTTGAATTCCATGTCACCCAAGGGGAGTAGCAGCAGAAATATGGGCATTGGGAGCCTGGAGATGTAGAACATGACTGAGGATTGGGCCACATAGGCAGTCAGAAAAGAGGTGAGGGTCAGCATGCAACTGTAATGTACTCAACTCAAAGCACACAGGCTGGAGTCCAGATTCTCCAAGCTGGGGTCTGGCCATGGGCTAGGTGGGTGGGAGGGATGGGGTAGAGCCAAGGATTACACAATTGTGGTTTGTTTTATCTTATTTTTTTGGGACATGATCTTGAACCATCAGCTGTCCTTGAATTCGCCATGTGGCTGAGTGATCCTGAACTTCTGGTCCTCCTGAGCCCTGGTGTTGTAGATATGTGCCAACACGCACGTGCTACACACTGGCTCAAAACTCGAGGTTCAGTTTCTTCCATCCTTTTTTGTTGAAACAGCATCTTGCTTATGTAGTCCAGGCTGACCTTGGACTCAAAATCCTGTGCCTCTGGTATCTGAGCTGGCATTACAGGTCAGCACCGCCATACCATGCCCTTACCTTATCTCTAAATCACTCATTTATTCATTCATTCACTCTCTCACCTTTATTTACTTATTGATGTATGTGTGGAATGTGGGCACATATAGCCTTCTCCTTCTATAGTGAATTCTGGTGATGAAACTCAAGTTGTCAGGCTGAGCTATCTCACTGGCCCTTCTTTGGTTTTTGAGGGAAAAGAAAGGTGAATTAGGAAGCTGTGGACTGACTAGCCAGGTAAAAATGTATGCCACTTAGCTAAGAAATTGGGGTCAGGAGTGCAAAGCTTATGAGGCCAGGAATGGCAGTGTATGTGAGGAGAGGGTGGGGGGCGCTTAAGGGTTTGTTTAAGGAGCTGCTGATGGAGTAGTAGGAGTTAAAGGGTAAGGGAAAGTGAGAAATGAGGGGGAAAAGGGGGAGGGGGAGAAGAGAGAGAGCCTGAGAGTGTCTGGGATGGAGGCGGAGGGGAGCAGTGCAGGAGCCTCAGCAGAAGTCTGAAGGGGGTCACAAGCAGGCAAAAGGTGGATGGGGTTTATAGAAAATAACAGCATGGGGGGCTGGCTTGACTCAGGAGAAAGTGAAAGTGCATCAGGAAGGAAGGGATGCAGGCTAGGTGGAGGGATTCCTATGGATACACAAGAGGGGGCCCAAGACCAGATAGGGTCTAGAATCACCTAGGAAGCATACTTCTGTCCATGTCTATGAGGGAGCTGCTAGACTGGATTAACTCAGGTGGGAAGACCCACCACTAATATGGGTGGCTGGGGACCTGAGCTGAATAAGAAGGAGAAAGTGAGCCAAGCACCAGCATCCATTGCTCTCTGCTTCTGAGTGGTGGATACCATGTATTCACGCGTCTGCCACTGTCCTTCCCTAACATGATGCAGTATACCTTTAAGCAATGAGGTATCTCTTCCTTCCTAAAGTTGCTTTAGTTAGGGATTTTTCTCATAGCACTAATAAAGAGAACGAATACGGAGGGATTCCAGGTAAAATGAAAGGAATAAGGCATCTACATGGTACAGCTGGGGTAGGGGGTGGGAGAAGCCAAGAAGGGCCGTAAGTGGCACCATGTTTACTACAAATCATGGTGTAAAGACAGGCAACCACAGGGTCACTCACAGAATTGACTTCTCTTGCAAGACTAGAGGGTAAAGCCAAAGAGATAGCTGGGTATGGAGGTGCAAGATAGGGTCAGTGAGCTGGGATTTCCATGACCTAAGGGATAGAGGGAGAGGACAGGGTTTGAGAGCTCAGTCCCAGAAGGAGGAATCAGAGGTAGAAGGGCTTTCAAACGCAGGCTTTTGTACTGAGGAATGCTGGCTTCTGGCATAGAAGGAATGGCACCTGGAAGAAGGCCTTTGGTCCTGAGTACAGGGCCCTGTGCTGGGAAGCCCTGAGCTTTCAACTGGAAAAGCTTTCCTTCCTCTACTCTGTTTCTGCTTGGGGGATTTATACTTGAGAAACAAGCTCAGACTGTACAATCGACATAAGAACAGCATTTGCTCTAACTCCATCATGCTGGAGGACTTTAAACACATGTCCAAAGAAGGCTGGAATGAGACTCAGTGGGTAGACTGCTTTCTTGGCACTCATAAGGCTTTGGGTGAATGGCTAGGCAGCCCTAGCATGGCATAAACCAGATGTGGTTGGTGGTATAGCTCTGAAATCCCGGCACTTGGGAGGTGGAGGCAAGATCAGAAATTCAAGATCATCCTTGGCTACATAGGGAGTTTCAGGCCAGTCTAGGTTACATGAGACCTAATCACAAAGCCAATCAGCCATGCCGGGTGGTGGTAGTGCACACCTTTAATCCCAGCATTTGGGAGGCAGAGGCAGGCAGATTTCTGAGTTCAAGGCCAGCCTGGTCTACAGAGTGAGTTCCAGAACAGCCAGGGCTATACAGAGAAACCCTGTCTCGAGAAAAAAAAAGAAAAGAAAAAAAAAAAAAAGTCAATCAGCCAACCAACCAAGCAGCCAGCCAAGCAAAAAAGAAAGAGACTGTAAGTGACTTGAGTGAGAATAGTCAAAGTGCTGGTGCTCTAGGCTTGGGCACCACTTTGCATCCATCAATAGACTGTCTCAGAAGGGCCCATGCTTCTCCATACTCACTTCAGCTCTTTCTTCACTTCTTCATAGTCAGCCTGGCCTTTGAGTTTTTCTTCCAGTTGCTGAAAACAGAGGGTCTTTATTAGTAGCCACGTCTTGAAGGAAGTTGTCAGATTTCACTGACAACAATTCCTATAAGCAACCCTGTATTCAGGGAGCCAACAATGTGGGAGCCAACTTTTCCTTTCTATTTCTGTGACCTGATGAGAGTGTGCGTCTACGTGTGCATGTGTGTGTTTGTGTGTACACCAGAGGTTTTAGTATAAAACTCAGTGAGAGTAGAAGGGAAAAATTTCACAAAGGTAGAAAAATCCCACTGTGTATAAAATGCCAGTAAACAGAAGCACAGCCTGGGTCCTAACACTTCAAAGACATCATGTGGTTTTAAACAAATGTGTTTGACTGCCTGGAGAGTACAGGTAAAACTGCAGTTTTGGTGGAAGTAGCCGGCAGCTATTCAGAGGGGGATAAACAAACACCAGGAAGTAAGCATGGTCACTGGGAGACTTAAGACACTAGGGCCTAGGGAGTAGGACCAGTTCCACTGTGTAGCTCACTGAAAGCTGCTTCATTCTTGTGAGAATGACTCTGGCTGATAATCTACTGTCCTCTGGCATTGCAGTATATTTCTAGGATGATAATATGCCTAAGTGATCCAGAATATCCTGTAAGCTTGCATGATACATCCATGACTCTATGGCTACGACACTGATGGTTTTCCTGGACTTGGGTGATAAGGCTCAGGTATTTCCTTCCAAGGCCTGCTTTTGTCTTTGAGGCCTTGGGGAGAAGGGGCTGCTCCAGGTAAACCACGAGTCAGCATGTTTCCAAGGTTGAGCGGAACAACTTTAAGTGTCTCAGCAGCTAGCATCTTACAATCTATGGAGCCTCTAGGTGTCTCTTTAGGTTCTAGTTGAGACCAATGGAGAACATTCTAGAACCTGAGGAGAGAGGCTTAATTGCTTGGTCCCTCAGCCTCAAAACTCCTCTGTATCAGAACCTACCCAGAGTTCCAAGCAGACTGTTGCTTTGTCTCATCCACTCAGCTCATTTTCTTCCATTGCCTCTGCTGACACATTTCTTGTGTATTTCAACTGCATAAAATTGTTCCACCTCGTTCCCTTTTAAATATCTCTTGCTAACTTTATAAATTATAATGGTTTTCTCAGGGATAATCAAATGGAGGGTAGTAGGCACTCATTTTCCTATAAAAGACTCTCAGAAGGTGTTCGGAAAGAAGTGATTATTTCATTCCTTTCCCTACAGTCAAATAGCAGGAAGCACCGACATACCGCCCACCCTTGCTAAGTATTATCTTCAGTGTTTTGAGGAGGCCAGATGTGAACACTTGTCAACATGTCAGGTCACCTCCAGAGAATGGCAGAAAGCAGGGAGGAAGACAGAGGGAGGGCTGGGATGGAGAAGGCCGACCAGCACGAGCTCCAGCCTGTTTCTTACAAGCCAGACATGTGTGGGGCAGTTAGGATGTCTCTGCTCCACCAAATGAGAGCAGCAACAGGGGCTAAAGCTGTCACACGAGGGAAGAGCCAGTGGGAGACACTGCTCAGCCTCCCAAGTCTGAGGTCTTGTTACTGCTAAGAGTATATACTTGCTTTTATTTTTACCCTGTGATGGGGCTGGAAAAATAGCTCAGTTGGCAGAGTGATTGCTTAGTATTCATGAAGCCCTGGGCTCCAAATCCTGCAGCACACAAACCAGTCATGGCTAGTTTGAGGCTAGTATGGGCTATATGAGATGCTGTTTCCAAAAAAAAAAAAAAAAGGTTGTCATGATTAGAGTCTGTTTTATTTTATTTACTATTATTGGGTTTGCGTATTTGTGTGCAAGGTGTATGTGTGTGGGCCCATGTGCCATGGTGCCTATGTGGAGATCAAAGGACAGTGTTTATGGAGTCTATTCTTTTCTTCCATCTTTACATGAGTCCCGGGAATTGAACTTAGGCTGCCAGGTTTGTGTGGCAAGTACCTTCACCTGCTGAGCCATCTCGGCAGCTTGGAAATAGTCATTACTGAAAATACTTACTATTACTATTATTTTATGTGGATGTAGGTGCACACACTATTGTGCTGTGTGGTCGAGATTAGGATGTTTGTGAAGTTGGTTCCATACAGAGCATGACCTTTGTGTGGATTCTGGTGACTGGGTTTCCAGGTTTGCATGCAAGTGCCTTTACCCACGGGGCCACCGGGGCAGTGTGTGAGGTATGGCAGTGCTCAGCAAGAACTAAACAGCTTCCACTGAAACTCCATGTTCTAATGTGACAGTCTCACAGTGAAGACCTTGCCAGCACTTTTGTAAACTGCAGTGACATATTTCATCCTGGGAGACTGAGTGCTAGGAGCTTGGCAAGGGGCACTCAGCAAAGCTTGTCTCTATACTCAGACCCCAGAGTGCAATGCAGTCTCCTTAGCTAGGAACGGCTCTGGTTGCTCTATGAACTGGATCAAACACATGCCGTCTGGCAGGTCTCTTCTATCTGCTGAGCCACCTTGCTGGACCATGATAGTATCGTTATAAATTGCGTGCCTAATTAATCTTAGCTCAGTTCTCTGTTTTGAAACGGGGTCTCTTGTAGCCAGGCTGGCCTTGAACTTGCTTTATGCCCAAGGAAGACCTTGAATTTCTGATCCTTCTGCCTCTACCTCCAGAGTGCTGAGACTGTAAGTATGTACCAGTTTATGCAGTCCTGGGATAGAACCCAGAGGTTTGTGCATGCTGTGGAAGCACTCAACCAACTGGGCCACATCCTGGACTGACACTAGCCTTTTCCATAAACACTTCTTTTTAATTGAAGGTACTAGTGACATTTTCCATGCCATAGTGAGGACAGTGCAGGTGACTGGCTAATTGCATTGCTTCTCCATGAAGAGTGCTCTGACAAAGCCATGGAACAGTTATCAAAAATAGCTGCCTGCCATGGCAGTTCATTAATTATGAACTCAGAATTATCCACCACAAACGGAACAGTGCCGCTGAGCACTTGTCAGACTGGGCAGGAGGAAACAGTTCTCACTCACAAGCTGGTTTCCACACCTGTTTAAAGGTGAGAAGACATGGATGGCGATGAGCTAACTGTGACGTCTGTATCAAAGAGCAAGAGAAACTGGTAAATATGAGACCTCATGGTGGAGGAAGGATAGGACAGTTTCAACATACTGGGGCACGAGAAGCAATGAGTTGCCTGGGATATCCAATTACAGACAGCACCAGTAAAATGTGTTGGTTTAAAAAAACAAAAACAAAAAAACAAGCCGGGTGGCTTTTAATCCTAGCACTTGGGAGGCAGAGGCAGGTAGACTTCTGAGTTCGAGGCCAGCCTGATCTACAGAGTGAGTTCCAGGACAGCCAGGGCTATACAGAGAAACCTTGTCTTGAACCCATCCCCCCCAAACAAAACAAAAAACAACAAAAAAACCCCAAACCAAAACCAGCAATCATGTTAGAATTCAAGATTCTGCCTATGGGCTGGGGATATAGCATAGTCAATAGAGTGCTTTTCTTTTTGTTGTTTTTTTTTGTTTTTGTTTTTTTTGTTGTTGTTTGAGACAGGGTTTCTCTGTGTAGCCTTGGCTGTCCTGGAACTCACTCTGTAGACCAGGCAGGCCTCAAACTCAGAAATCCACCTGCCTCTGCTTCCCAAGTGCTGGGATTAAAGGCATGCACCACCACAGCCCGGCAATAGAGTGCTTGCATAGAATAGCATGCATGGAGTCCTGGGTCCAACCCCAGCACCACAGCATCACATGAAGCTACCTACGTAAGCAGGGCACAGTGCAGTACACCTGTAACTTTAGCATTCCAGAGATAGGGGCAGATGCTCAAGGTCATAATTGGGTACAGAATGAGTTTGAGACTAGCCTTGGATACATGGACCCTGTTTTGACCATGAAACCATCAACTTCGTATGACTTGCTCTCTCAAAGGGACTGTTATCAAAGCTGCTTCCAGGCTGCACCCTGATTTCAGTCCCTCAGCATATATTCTGTAATCACCTACTCCCCCGCACCCCCGCCCAAAGCTGAAAAAATATGGTTCAAGCAGGGAAAAAATAAATAAAAGCAAATGAACAGCAACAATAATAAACAGGTGAGGGAGGAGGGAGACAGTGGGAAGAAAGAAAATTTAGAAAGAAAAATCTCATGGTCAATGGGTGTGGTGATGCATACCTATAGTCCTAGCACTTGGGAGGTTGAGGCAGGAATTCAAGGCCAGCCTTTGCTACACAGTGAATTCCAGGCCAAGGTGGTACATGAGACCATGTCTAAAAAAGGGGGAGGAAGAAGAGAAGAAGAATGGCATAGTGGTACAAAACAAGCTGTCATTGTGGTGTTATAGGAGCTATGACTGCAAGGTCAGAGTTCCTCACTATAGAAGCATCAGGTGACAGGTTGAGAAGGTGACAAGCCTATTCATCTTACTCATAAAATATCTCCCTAATGATTGTGTCTACATTTAGTTTAAATCAGAGACTATAAATCATGCATATTAAAAAAAGAAAAGAAAAGAAGCCATGGCTGAGCTGAGTGGCACAGACCTAACCCCAGCACTCAGGAGGCAGAAGTAGGTACCTATCTGTGAGTTCAAGGCCAGCCTAGTGTACTGAGCACTCTAGGCCTGCCAAGGTTATAGAGTGAAATCTGTCTTAAATACACACTCACACTGCTCAAAATCAAAAAGCAAATCCTGAGAAGATACCTCATCAATCAGCCTTACCCCTGTGTGGAGTTACAGGATGTAGCAGGGAGACCTGCCCATTTGGTGGCCTCTGAAGCCTTCTGTGTATGGCTTTGGTATGTACCAGAGCCATATTTACTCTTGGCAACAGGGGGTTAAGATAATTAAAATCAGAGGTCTTGTTATTAGAGGATATGTTTTGATTATTAGATCAGATGAAGGGATGGGAAGGGTGATTTTGGAAAGAAGCACCACTGGATTGTTTCATTAACTGTGCAGTATTAAAGAATTCCCCCAAGACACGATAAGAACATTAATTTGTGCAACTGTTTCATTGTGTGTGTGTGTGTGTGTGTGTAAAGGCAGACATTAGAGCCCTAACTGATTTAGAAGAAATTGCTCTCTATGAGAACTGCAGGGCTGACAGTCTGAAGCTCTGCCAGGAGCCATGGCTCTCTATGAGAACTGGAGGGCTGACAGTCTGAAGCTCTGCCGGGAGCCATGGCAGGGTGTGCTTGAGTCAAGCCCTTACTGGGACAGAGGAGACCCAGAAAAACAATTGAACAATGATGTCATCCAGGGAAGAGACGTCAAACCTGAGTTCTGAGTTCTCACACCAGCCAGGCAAGCTGAGAGGAGGAAATGTTGGGCTGTGAGCCATCTACCCAAGCCCACGGCCTCCTCCTCAGGGACACCTGGGCACAGGCACTCTCTGAGCGAGTGGAAGATACCCTTGCCAAAGAAGCCAAGAAGAAACCAGCCTGGCAGAGCTGTGGTGCTGCTGGCATCAGTCACAAACTCACAGCAAAACTGCGTTCTGGCTTAAACTCGGTCATGTATCAGAAGAATAAGATCACTAAAAGAAAAAGGGCAGGGGAAAACGGCTCTGTCGAAGTGCTTGCAGGGCAAGCATGAGAACCCGAGTCCTACCCCAGAAACCACATAGAGAAGTTGGGCATGTGGCATTCTTTCTAATCCTAGTGCAGGAGGAAGAAACAGGCACTAGGGCTTGCTGGCCAGCCACCTATCCCTTCTTGTTGTGCCCCAGGTCCCAGTAAAGCCTTTGTCTCAAAGCACAAGGTAAAATTTGCTATGTTGCCCAGGTTGGGATAGAACTCACAGGCTTATCCTCTCTTGCTCTTGTCTTCCAAGAGCTGGGATGGTAGGCATGCACCATTATGCTATCTAGAATCACCTCATGTAAGAAAAAAAACCTGTCCTTCCATCTTTCTCTCCTCCATTTTGAGACTAGGTCTTATTGTAACAATCAAGGGTGGCTTGGAACGTCTAGGCTTAATGACTCTCTTGCCATCTCAGCTTCCCCAGTAGCTAGGAATATAGGTTCATGTTTTAGTCTGTGTGTGTGTGTGTGTGTGTGTGTGTGTTTGTGCATGCACGAGCATGCGTGTACAGATGGAGAGAGGATGACATTGGTTGTCCTGCTCTTCATTCTCTGCTGTATCCCCTGAGAAAGTCTCTCACTGAAGGAAATCCAGAATGTCTTAGCAGTTTCTACTTCCCACAGCAATGGGGTTATAGACATGTGCCGAACCATGCCAGGGCTTTTACATGGGTGTTGGGGATTTGAACTTGGGTTTCATATTTGTATAACAAGTGCTCTTTACCCCTGAGCCATCTCAGCCTAGCCTCTTCCATTTTCAGTGAGCTAGATTTGCTTCATTTACTGAATTCACTCATTCCTGCATGAACAAGGAGACAGACACCTGGAGGGGCAGGCCAGTCTTGGTTGAAAATCCTGGGAGAAGAGCAGGAGGCCCTTCAGCCTGGCCAGAGCCCTGAATGGTGCTGGTCTCGCCTTCTTGTCTGCCAAACATACCTCCCAGGAGTCCCTCTTGGCCCTGACACCTAGCAATCTAGGATTCCAGAACTGTCTTTAAATTGCACTTGATTTAACAGGTACTTTGAATGTAATTACTATTATTTAGTATATGTAAAAGGTTCTGGGCTCTGCATTAGGGACATGGTCTTATAAAAAAAAAGGCTTAGAAGCCACTGTCTGCTTGATTGCCTAGAATTCCATCTGGGACAGGAGGGACAGCATATGGCTCTATGAGTTGAGGCAACATCGAGTTCCAGGCCACTGGGCTTCAGTACATACTGACAAAGAAGTGACTGTCAGCGTGTGAGGGCTCAAATAGGTTTTCCATAGATCTCTAGGTTTCTGTGTAGTTTTAGAGAGGCCAGAGTCTTGTGAACTGGGTCCTTGTACAGGAGAAGGTTGGAATGCCCAGCAGTGCTCTGTTAAGACACATAGACCTATAGAGATGGCCTTGACTGTGAGATTGACCGCTGAGCCCTCCACAAGGTGTTCCCAGCAATGCTGGGTGCTGTGCAGCCTTGGGAAGCCTCAGGTGGTGGAGCAGTACAGTGGGCAGACAAGAGCAGGCAGGCATCTGTCAAGTACCAGAGACCTCTCTGCCCGTGGGCGAGTGGTACATTACAAGGGAAATGCCAGGAGTGGCAGTGGGTGTCAGGCTCAGTTTTGACATGGGCTCAAACTTGTCAAGCTTACTGTCATGGGCTAGTATGTTCATGAAAGCTCATTCATGTTTGCTCACCCCACCTTACACATGCTCTCGTTCCCCTCCATGCCCTTACTTTGAGTGTGCTATTCTTGGCGTTCAGCTGCTGCTCCAGCTGTGAGATCTGGCTGGCAGAATTCTCACGCAGCTTGGTGAGGCTGGCCTGGAGTCGCTGCACATCTTCCACCAGCTGGGCGATCTCCCGCTCTTTGGCAGCCAACTCTACTTCTAGGCTGGATCGGGTCAGCACCTCTATGGCCTGCTCCTGGGAAGGACAAAGCAATGACGAGACAGCACTGGCTCTGGGGGAGGAGCTTGGGGACCTGTCCACCTGCAAGTGAAGCACAAGCCACATAGCTAGGAGGGTACAATCAGCAGGGGCAGGCTTGGACATGACTTCCTGCCTTTGTATGGCTGTGACCTGTTACTTGGGCGAATATTTTCTCAGAATCTACCTTGCACTAGGCATGTGGCAACTGAAAAAAACAAAAAAGCCTGTCTTTTGTAGGCTCAGTCTAGTGGGGCTGGGCAAGTTAGACACATCTTTGAAATACACTGACTTGTGACATGTGAAGTGGTGCCAAGGACTACAGAACACTGGAACAGGGAGGGTATGAGAGTTAAAGTCAGAAAGACTATTTATTCAGTGCCTGGGTCTTATCATGTAAGCCTAGGCTAGCCTGGAACTCATGGGAAGCCACCTCTCTCTGCCAGTCGAAAGCTGGGATTAAGGATGTGCATTGAAAGTAGATTGGTCCATAAAGTCTCCCTAAGGGTGAGCAGAGGTGATGGGTGGGAGGTGATGTTTTAATGCGGCTGGCTCTCATGTACCTCAGGCTGAACTTGCCATATTGGGATTATGGTGTTCTGGACTAGCACTGAGTTTAAAGATGAGGGATATATACATCGGTGGATCCTTTGCTTAGAAATGCTTATGATAAATGAATGGTTTCTTTTATTCATTAATCTCCTGCGCCCCCCTCCCCCTATACATGCGTGTGTGCACAAGTTGGAGGAGTTAGATCTCAGATTATGAGTCTTGGCAGCAAGATTCTTTATCTGTTGAGCCACTGTTCAGCCTGAGTGTTTGTTAAAAACGTCTTCAGAGGCTGGAGAAATGTCTTCAGTGGTTAAGGGCACTTGGCTGCTCTGCCAGAGGACCTAGGTTCTTTTCCCAGCAACCACTTGGAAGGTCTCAACTGTATTTAAATCCAGTCCCAGGGCACACAGCGCCCTCTTCTGTCCTTCATGAGCACTGCACGCACACGGTGGAGAGACAAATATGCAGGCAAAACACCCATACACATAAAAATAAAAAATAAAATGCTCAGAAAACATTAAAAGGGGGTTGGAGAGGTGACTCAGTGGTTATGAGCATGGGCTGTTATTCCAGAGGATCCAGGTTTGGTTCCCAGGACTTGCATGGTGGCCCACAGTTCTAGGGGATCCCATACCCTCTTCCAGCCTTCAATGGCAAGAGATACTCAGAGTGCACAGATGTACATGCAGAAAAAGTATCCATACACATAAAAAAAAACCAAAAAACCACCCCCCCAACTTCCCATCATCCCCTAAAATGCTGTGTGAGAAACACGTAAGCTAGAAAGGCATTTAAAAATGAGCAAAAGTTCAATCTGTAACTTGGTTCTCACTGAGTTGTAAAGGCAATCTCAGGGCCGTGAGGTGGCTCACACACAAGATCTCAGTCTTTGGAAGGCTGATGCAGGAAGATGGAGAGCTTACCAGCTTGGGATACATCCAACCCCTATACACACAGAGGTAGAGGACAAAGCAAGTTCCTCGATCTTAGTCTTGTGTAGTCTGTACCCAAGGTGCTTGTCATAAGGCATATGGCACATGTGGGGACAGCCAGTTACTGAGGGAAGTGACCTTTTCTATCTCTGTCCTGGAAAATTCAGGCCTTTTCTATGGAAGTTCATGAGATCTGTGTGCCAAGCAGATCCTGTTCTGTCTCTTTAAATTTGTATGATGTTCTACTTTCTCCCTCTGGTGCTGAGCTCCTAAGTATCCCTCACTGGCTTGTCCCCGTCACAGTCTGCCTATACTGTCCTGTCCAGCACATACCCAAGGGACGGATGCCTGTCTCCAGTGAGCTGGTGCCTATGAGGCCAGCCCAGGAATGGCAGGTAGGTAGAAGAGACTCTAAAACCAATTGACATCCCAGTGATTTCTTACTGTCTTAAAAAGTATCAGTTTACAATGGAATGAAAACTTTAAAACACAAAAGTTTCACAATAGGACTTCCAAAGCCTAGCTGTGGATCAGGAAAGGGGGACATGAGACAGATGACCTTTGGGTTTATGTATGTGGTATACACCCACAGTCCAAGCATGCCGGAAGTGGAGGCAGGAGGACTGAGTTCAAAGCTATCCTTAGCTACATAATGGGTTGGAGGCTAAACCTGGGCTGTCTCATGAGACCATGTCTCAAAAATGAATGAATGAATGAATGAATAAATAAATAAATAAAGTGGCTTTCAGGGAGGTCAGAGGTCATCCTGGTGGAATGTGCAGTGTGAATCATGCATATATTCTAATAGATCTGATCCATTCATTCTGGAAGATGCCAACTGTAAACATTGTTTCAAGGGTTCTTTGGCAGTCTATAAAACCAGCCAAAAGGTGACCTAGGCCTAACATTGGGCCAGATCAAGCCCAAGTTAAGGTATTGGGGATTGTGGGTCAAACAGTTGATCTCCACAGAGCAGTTCTTGGTGGATCTAGGGTGTATCACCAGACTCTTGGGTACTTGAGCCACAAATACCTCATTCAAGATGACCTGAAAACATTGTAGTTCTACAAAAGTCAACTGAGATATGAACATATTCCCAAGACAACATGTTCTTTGGCCCATATCTGTCTCCTATACTGGTCCCATAGTGGGATACAATGAAATGAAAGAGTGGAGAAAGGCTAGGGGTGGATAGAAAGGATTGGGCCTGGCCAAGGATACTGGACACTGCCATGTTAGAGGCTAAGAATGAGAGAGATGTAGGTACACTGGGGAAAGGAAATGCACAAGCAGCAGGAATAAGAGGGTAGGTCCAGGCTAGCCCTTCAGCTTCTTCCTTGTACCAGCAGAGGTGTGGAGTTCAGCCTGGCCTCTCTGATCAGTGATGCTGGCCTCACAGATGGCCTTGCTTCCCAATACTCCAGCTCCAATAGGCTAAAGAGTGGCCAGGTGCTGCCACTGATCCTCAAACTAGTATTGTCTGTAGACACTTCACAGGGGCTCTTCAGTGCATCCTGTCTTGCTCAGTGTCCATGAAAAAATGGCAAGTTGATGGATGGAGGGAAAGGTGCCTGTGGAGTGCTTGGCATTTATGTGGGTGCCTCAGGCTCATGTGACAAGCTATTAATATCTGAGCCCCGCCCTCCAGCCTTCTAGAATCATGATTCTAGGAGATATTCAATACATTGGTTCTGGCTTTGCCACAGCTGTAGACTGTACTCTTTCCCAGTTGAGTTCTGCCATGCAAGCCCAACAGGCCATTTTCTTCCTACTGGCTATATGCCTGTGGAGGCCTCCATGGGAAGGTACAGATAGGGAAGTCCCTGCTTGCTGCGGCTGAGAGACTGAAGCCAGGGATTTGCTGCATTTAGCCCATGATGAAGTGTGGAAGCCACCCCTGGCCCCACAACTGACTGGACCTGCAAAAACATTAATTTTCTTCTGGAATGTTTGGGTTTGCTATGGCCCAGTAAGGTGCCAGGATTCTCTGCAATCCAAACATTTAGCTTAGAAGCCCAGTTAGACATGTTAGGATGAATGACTTCCTCCTGACCAAGGGCAGCCACAGAAGCTGGGAAGCTGCTGGCCCTGGCTCCAGGGCTTGCCTCTGTCCTGGTGCTATCCCCAGGGCTTCTACATTTGAGTAAGGAAGAATAAAGGACACATTTCAGAGAAAAATAAGTTACTGTGTCCCTCAAGTATGAAAGAACTAACAGTCTCCTACATGAGACCCCCCTTCTACCACACCTTGAAATGCTCAGGGCCCTCTATATTATTATTTTTGAGACAGGGTCTTGTTATATAGCCTAGCCTGGCCAATCCTGCCAGTCCTCCTGCCTCAGCTCCCTCCTTTTGTTTTTTCTCCCTCCCTCCCTCCTTCCCCTCTCTCTTTCTCCTCTCCTTCAAGATTAGGTTTCATATAGCTCAGGCTGGTCTTGAACTTGCTATGTAGCTGAAAATGACTTTGAATGAAGGAAAATGACTTCTTGTTTCCACTGGGATTACATGTGTTTGACAATATACCCAGCTACAACCTCCTTTTACGGATAAACAAATGGAAAGCCAGGAAGCTAGGACTCTCTGAGAGTGCAGAGCTGGGGTCTGACCTAAGAGTCTTTGCTAGTGTGTTGCTCTGTCACCAGTTCTAATTACCCACGGTCACCAAAGGCATCTGGAATCTGCTCATTCAGGGCCAATTTGACCAAACCTTGCTGTTGACTTGAGTAAAGCCATGTGGGGCAAGGCATGTTACTGCACACTTTTGACCCCAGGACTCAGGAGGCTGAGGCAGGAGTATCACCAATTGGAGGTTAGCCTGAACTACTGTAGTGAGGCTTTATTTTAAAAAAATGAAAACAAAGCAAAACACAAAAAGAAAGCAGGAGTGGTAAGATGGCTCCATGCCAAAAAAAAAAAAAAAAAAAAAAAAAAAAAAAAGAGCTTGCTGCAGAAGCCTGATGACCTGAGTTTGATACTCAGAATCCATATGGCAGAGGAAGAAAACTGACTCAAGTTGTCCTCTGACCCTCATACATGTGAAACTACTACTGTTTATCTTATTTTATTTTATTTTTTAAAGCATTTATTTTATGCATATGAGTACACTGTAGCTGTCTCCAGACACACCAGAAGAGGGCATCAGATCTCATTACAGATGGTTGTGAGCCACCATGTGGTTGCTGGGATTTGAACTCAGGACCTTTGGAAGAGCAGTCAGTGCTCTTATCCGCTGATCCATCTCTCCAGCCCAAATTACTACTCTTATACCCACAAAATAAATAAATGAGAGAGAGAGAGAGAGAGAGAGAGAGAGAGAGAGAGAGAAGGAGGGAGGGAGGGAGAGCGAGCTCCACCTGGCATAGGACATGCACATACCCACTGGGGTCCCACCACAAACCATGAGGACACCCATGTACTATTGGCAGAGATCTTCCTTCAACCTTCCCAAGGTCTAGCTAAGAATTTATAAGTGTGGGATTCATGCTGTCAGCTTGCTAGGATCTTGAGTACTTGGCCTCTGGGAATGTCTGTGAGGGAGCTCTGGGAGTGGGTTACTTGAGATGGGAGACACTTTCTCTCTAGGGGTAGCACCCAAGGCTGAGGTCCTAAAGTTGATTTAAAAGGTAGAGGCTAGCTAAGCAGCAGCAATAATCTCTGCATCCTGACTGGATGTGAGCTGCTGGGGCATACTGCTACCATGCCCTCCCCACCATGATGGTCTGTACCCTTGAACCATGAGTCAAAATAAACCCACCCTCCCTCCCTCCCTCCCTCCCAGTTTGCTGCAGCAATTAGAAAAGTCACCAATACACCCACCAAACATTCATTCCTGCTTCAACTGTTATTCCAAAGGCAAGAGTTGAAACCAGTAGTGACAGGAGTAGAGGTTGGGGCTGGGGTGGGGGTAGGGTAAAGCCCGGGTTACCCACCACATCTGGAGCCTTCTGGATCTGCGAGGCCAGTTGGAGAGAGTGGTTGGCCGATGAGAGCTGTTCCCTTAACGTCTCTGCCTCTCTCTGTGCCACCTCTGCCCTCTGAAGGAAAGGAAAAGAGGTGAGGAGAAGAGAGTACATTTGGTTTAACAGCTGACAATTATTACAAGAACATTCATCAATTCATGCCTGACTGACTATAATTGATTTTCCTAAACACTCAACCTAATAAATGCTAGGGAAACACACACACACACACACCCTAGAATGTGATGGATTTTTATTTTAAACAGTACAAGAAAGAAATAATTGAGCGATTATGACAGTAATTTAACGCTAGGAGCGAGGAATCCCCTGCTGGTATTAATGCTCCGGCCCATTGCATTTCCCAGACTGAATAAATACCAGTGGAAATAGAGTCTTCCGATTCAATTTCTTTCTATTCTCATGGACCGAAGAGACTTTATCACAGGATTACTCTGGGGAGTCATTCTCATGGGTAAACACTGAATTAAAGACACTCCGGCCATCCTCTTCCCCCAAAATACACACAGTATTGTGGTGTTTTCTTCCATTGTGCGTTTCCATGGGTGAACTATGGAAATGTGGCTGCTTTTGTGAGGGATGAGCTGGCCTCCACAGTTAACCCTTCACAGGGGAACGTTTGTGAATGTTGCATCTGCAGCTAGCCACACTGCTTTGGACCAGCAGTGAGTGGGCCTAAACTGGTGTTGGGAGCTTCAACAGAAATGGCTGGAACCTTTTGTAGTTTGTCTAGGACCCCGAATGAGAAAGCCGTGACTGCCGTAAACTCAGACTTGCCATTTGGACAAGAAGAAAGCCACTCCAGTACCTACCACTCAAGAGGCTATTTGGGAATAGATGCAGCAGGGACCTACCTATACTATACTCTATACTATACAGCTACCTATACTCCTGGAGCCTCTACATACTTATCTGTAGAGTGGGAACATTTTGTCCACTCAGACACTTGGGTGGGGCTCTATGCCCACAGAGTAGGAGCAGTTTCTCAACAGACTTATCCAGGGCTCATTATCATGACTAAGACATAACTAGGACAGGAACGCAATGGCAGCTAAGGGCATCAGGACTGACATGCCACTTCTCTATACCCTTGGCAACTTATGTTCTGTTATTAGAAAAAGGTAATGACGAATGCAAGGCAGGAGGATTCTGCATTGGAGGACGGCGCGGGCCGCACAGTGGGCTTTAAGCAAGCCTGGGCAACACAGTGAGTTCAATGTTACCTGACCTCAGGACCTCTGGAAGAGCAGTCAGTGCTCTTAACTGCTGAGCCATCTCTCCAGAAGGTTTTGAGATAGGTTCTTACAAACTAAGTTGCCTAGTCTGGTCTCAAACTTCCCATCCTTCTGTTTCAGCCTTCTAAGAAGTTGTGACAACAGCTGTTCCTGCCCCCCCCCCCCCCCCCCCCCCCCGTTTCTCTGACAGTTGACTGAAAAACACATTCCTCCATAATTAGTGAGGTAAACCTTTAAGCATAAAATCCCCACATCTCTTTCAGGAATAATGGGTAGTTTAACAAATTCCTTAGTCTCTTTGAGGAGGAAAAATATTTTTCACCTATTAGGGAAGAAGTTCCGATAGCTGCAGAATAGGTAGCAGCTATTCCACAGTGGCTGTCTTCTGGAACAACTGGAAATGGGGACAGCCCAGGTGCTGGTCTCATCATTAGTCTGAAATGCTGTGAAGATGCCGGGTGGCCAAGTACTCACATCACAGACCGAGGTGTCAGCTAGCCCCCTGCAATTTTTCTAGGTTCACACTTGTACCAAGTTCACGATGGTATGAGGTGTGGAGGGTAATACCTATAGCTTCAGCTCTGAGGGGGCTGATTCAAAGGGTAATGACCAGCCTGGATGATACCAGAGACGTAGTTTCAAAAACGCAAAGTAAAACTAGGTTGGGCATAGTGGTGCAAGCTTTTAATCTTGGTTTGAGGCTAGCCTGGTCTATGTAGTTACAGAGTGAGCTTCAGGCTAGGATGTGGCTCAGTTGGTAGAGTGCTTATATGGCATGCCCTGGGTACAATCTTATCACTGAATAAACTGGGCATAGTGGCACAAGTCTGTAATCCCAGTATTTGGAAGGTAGAGGCAGGAAGATCAAGATTTTAATGCCATTCCTAAGCTACAGGTATAGTTAGTTTGTGGTCAGCTTGGGCTATATGACAAACCTGTCTCAAAACCCAAACAAAACAAATAGAAAACCCAAACCCAAACCAAATAAATAAAGTTGCTTAGTTGGAAGTCACTGCTCTAAGGTGGCCTAGTTTCTTGATTTTATATTTACTAAGGATTTTTAGTCTTGAAACAAGAGCAGTTCAGAGGGAAGGGACAAAGGACAGGGTGACAGACACTAGTTGGGAGCTGGGGTAATTTGTTCCCAGGCTGGAAGAACTAAGCTTAGCCTCCCCTTGGCAGCTGAGGCAGGTAGGGAGGAGTGCTGCCTGGGAAGGGCTTCCTGTTTAGAGCCTCTCACATCCTCCATGAAGCCACAACTCAGACGACTGTGCTTGGGAGGCAGAGCTGACCCCATCACGGCGGCTTGAGGCAATGCATGCTTCCATGTGCTCCCAAACATGCCCTTCCCTGCAGAGGCGGAGCCAGGGGAACACAGGACAGGCAGGGACAGCACTTGCTACCATGACTTATGCTTTTTCTTGAGAAGCCACAACAATTTCTGAGACAAAGGAGTAGAGGAGGAGACAAGGTAGGAAAGTGCTGACCTTTGGTGGCTGCAATCATGGAAAACAGCTACTCTGCATGCCAATGGTGATGGTGTACACCACAGTGACAAGGTCAAATTATTAAGACCATTTCTGAGGCCAGTAAGTGCTTTATCTAAAACAGATGACTAGTTTTTGAGACAGGGTCTCATGTAATTCAGGCCTGCCCCCAACTAAGTAGCTGAAGATGACCTTGAATTCCTGATCCTGCTGCCTTATTATTCCAAGGATGGAATGCAGAGCTTTGTACATAGTAGGTGAGCACTCTATTCCAAGGATGGAATGCAGAGCGTTGTACATAGTAGGTGAGCACTCTATTAATTGAGCTACAACTCCTGACCATTTTTTTCTTTCAGACAGGGTTTCACGTAGAGATCCAAGGCTTGTCCTCAGCCCCTGACCCACCTCCCAAATGCTGGGATTACAGGTGTGAGCTACCACATCTGGCTACTTCCCATGGTCTATATAGTGGTGGTGGGGCTGTCAATATAATCTTCTGCCCCTTCGGTCTTAGATTATTTGCTTATGCCTTCTCTAAATATGACCACTAAACACAGGCACAGGCAAATCTGAGTCGAGGAAGTCTCTGCAGCGGCAAGGTGACCTAGTATGTGAACTGGTGGTGGCTGGCATGTAAACAGAGACATGGGAGGCTGCCAGAGGTGCCCCTATCAATGGTTCTGCAGGAACTTGTCACCATACGTACCAGGCAGATGGGGCATTTGCAGGGAGGCCCCCCCAGTCACCACTTGTGCTGGTGGCCCCTGCAGGCCAGGCTGACTAGTCACATATGAGAACACTGCTGATCCCCCAGTCACCACTTGTGCTGCTGCCCCTGCAGGCCAGGCTGACTAGTCACACATGTGAGCATTGCTGATCCGTGAGGAGCAGGACCACAGCAAGGCCTGCTGGACTGTAAACTGCCTGACGGGATTCTCTCTGCCACCAAGGTGCTTCCAGCGTGTCCTGGGGCCTGAATATAAGACAGGGTCATGCATGTGTCAGGGCTCTACCCATGAAGCCAGCACGACATCACCATCCCTATCCAGGTCAGCTAAGAGCAGGTTACAAGGGTCAATTGAATGAATGGGAACGTAGAGTAAAATCTTGCTCTCTTTCCATGCATGAACACAATAAGGTACTGGAGGACTGGTGTTTTGGTTAGGTTTTTTTGTCTACCTGATTTAAACTTATCTGAAAAAACACTTCCATTAGCCTGCCTGTAGACAAGCCTGTGGGGCATTTTCTTGAATAATGATTGATGTGGGAGGTGCCACCTCTGGTAGCGGCAAGAAAGCAGCTGAGCAAGCTTTGGGGAGGAAGCTAGTGTGCAGTGTTCCCTGAGCGTCTGCTTCAGTTCCTGCCTCCAGGTTCCTGCCATGAGTTCTTGGCCCTGAGGGACTGTGACATGAAAGGTAAAATAAACTTCCTCAAGTTGCTTTTGGCTTACGGTGTTTATCTCAGCAACAGAGAGCACACTAAGAAAAGGGTATGTGTGTGCACACACGAAAGAATGCCAAATCTAGAATGGTAACTTGGATGTCTTGATTCCAAAGCCAAGTGTCCTGACCCATTAGCACATAAAACCCTTGGCAGAAGAATACCTGGGCTTGGGCTGGAGAGATGGCTCAGCGGGTAAGAGCACTGACTGCTCTTCCAAAGGTCCTGAGTTCAAATCCCAGCAACCACATGGTGGCTCACAGCCACCCGTAATGAGATCTGATGCCCTCTTCTGGTGTGTCTGAAGACAGCTACAGTGTATTTACATATAATAAATAAATAAATCTTTAAAAAAAAAAAAAAAAAAAAAGAATACCTGGGCTTGATCCCCCAGACAGCAGGAACTGAATGGCAGTCCATGCCCATCATTACAGCACTCTGTAGATGGAGGCAGGAGGTCATCCTTAGATGCAGAGTGAATTTGACTAACTTGGACTATGAGGCTCCTCAAACCAAGCAAGCAAGCAAGCAAGCAAGCAAGCAAGCAAGCAAGCAAGCAAGCAAGCAAGCCCTAACCCCAGCACATGGGGTCTTTCATAACTGCCTTGTTCCATAATCATCAGCCAGGTCAATGGGAGGACAGTAACTGTTTTAAATAACTTCCTCTAGGCTTCACTCCTGTGGCTTTGCTCTGGGAGAGGTAGAGCTGGCAGCTAGCCCACACAGCGAAGGGAAGACTCGGCTCCTTCGTGCCCTTTGCTTTGCCAAGCTAAGGTTTACTTATCAAGAAATTCCAGAGCCCAAAACCTTCCCTTTGAGTAGCCAGTTAACTATTATGGTGCAACGACTATTCCTGCAGGTGCTGGAAGTGCAAGTGTTGGAGATGTGCCAGGGACACACCCCTGCTTCACTAGTAGCTTCTGCCTGTTTTTCTGGTTCCCTGGGGGAGAGACAATCTCTGAGCAATGGGACAGCACTATGGGTCTCAGAATGTCTGAGATAAGCACAGGGCAAACCCAACAGCACTAAACACCAATGAACTAGCAAATTGTTCCTCCCAGACAGGTTCCATGGTCCAGAGTATGTGGCACCTATAGCAGCCTGTGGCTGTGTGCAGCCTTCGATGCTCCTGCTCAGCCTACCTCTGCCTTGTCTCCCTGGGCACCATCCCCTGTCCAGCGACACAGGCTTTTCCTGTCCTGTCAGCAGAGCTGCTTCCCTGGCTTCCTTACTGAAGCTTTATCTACAGTGTTCCTTTCTTTTCTTTTCTTTTCTTTTTTTTTTCTTTTTCTGAGACAGGGTTCTCTGTGTAGCCCTGGCTGTCCTGGAACTCACTCTGTAGCCCAGGCTGGCCTCGAACTCAGAAATCCACCTGCCTCTGCCTCCCAAGTGCTAGGATTAGAGGCATGCGACATCACTGCCCAGCCCTTTTTTATTTCTTTTAAATGAAACTTTTAAAGGTTTATTTCATTTTTAATTGTGTGCACGTGTGTGGGTGTCTGAGTGTGTGAGTGCAGGAGCCCTGAGAGCTCGGAAGAGGGCATCTGATCCTTGGGAACTGCCCAGTGTGGGTCTTCTGCATGAGCAGTATGTGCTTTTAAAGGCTGAACTCTCTCTCGGGGCCCCAAGTGACCTTTTAATTGGATACAAATCCAGGATTTCCATCCTCCCAATATCCCAGGATGTTCTCAGGATGTTCTCAGGATGAAGCCCCCCCCCCCCCTTACCTGCTGAGCTCTTTCCCATCAGGCCACTGCCCACACACAGCCTAGATTTCTTGCAGTGCCAACCCCAGTGTGTGCCCTGCAGATTTGTCTCTCTCCCAACCCCAGTCAGCCAGGCAGGCAGCTCTGGGGCTTCCTCATTCCCTTTTCAGATGCTGTACCAAGGACATCTACCTTTTTAACATTGTAACACAATGTTGTCATCTACGAAGTTCACATGAGCCAACTCTGCAATCAAGTTACAAACAAAATAATACCTCCAAAACAACCAACCAAACACCTAAAACCAAACAAGAAACAAACCAACCCCCAATGTGCCAAGACAACCTTAAGACAGACTTCTGGATTTCTTGTCCCTATCAGTGATGGACCAGACACTGACTCAATTTCTCTATTTATAAGAATCCTGGGGGTTGGGGATTTAGCTCAGTGGTAGAGTGCTTGCCCAGCAAGCGCAAGGCCCTGGGTTCAGTCCTCAGCTCTGGAAAAAAAAAAAAAAGAAACCTGATCGCTTGATCTCTGTGGAGGCTTGGCAGATGAAGTGATATCATTCTGACAATTTGCTTAGATTAACTGCTTATGGAGCACTGGAGAATAGACGACTATGCTGACTAGTACTAGGGTGGCTAAGCCTACTTAGGAGACCTCATGTGACCAGTGCCACATTCTCCACAGAAAGCCCTTACAGCCCAGGCCCAGGCCCTTAGGAAAGGCCTAAGTGCCAGCTGCTGCCCCGACCCTGTCCTAAGGGAGTAACAGCCACGCATTCTGGTTTTTCTCCTACACCACTTTTCCTGCTTAGGCTTCATGTGAATTTCATCAGGGAAGAAATGGACAGCCCTTTTCCCTGGGTGCTGGTGCAAGTCTAAGTGACCAGTGCCTATGAAAGACAGGTGTCCCGTGAACTCCCAGGGGTGGGAGCAGGTTCTGCAGGGAGTCTGGGAGGTTTTTCATTCCACAGAGAGCCCTGAACTCATTGGGTGGGTGACCCAATGGAAAATTCAAAACTTTCTAGTGCCTATGGCTACCCAGCTATAAAGCTGAGTAGGCAGAGGCCACAGGCCATGTCCTTCTGGGCTGAGAAACTAATTTCTGCTTTATCTGTTTCTCTCCTAAGTGAAGAATTTTGGAAACTGGGTGGGGGTGCAGCTTAGCTAGTTGGCCAAGTGCTTGCCTAGCATTTATGGAACCCTGGGTCTCGTCTCTAGCACTGCATCATCCAGCTGTGCTGGTGCACACTTGTTCTCATCTCTAGCACTGCATCATCCAGCTGTGCTGGTGCACACTTGTTCTCATCTCTAGCACTGCATCACCCAGCTGTGCTGGTGCACACTTGTTCTCATCTCTACCACTGCATCATCCAGCTGTGCTGGTGCATACTTGTTCTTGTCTCTAGCACTGCATCATCCAGCTGTGGTGGCACACACTTGTTCTAGCACGTGGAAGGTAGAAGCATGAGAATCAGAAGTTCAAGGTCATTATCAGTTCCATAGCTAGTTGGAGCCAGAAGCACTAGATATGAAAGTAAAATGTTTTACTGCCCTGTAGGGCCTATGAAGAAAGGGCTTATGGGTAGCTGAGTGCTTGGAACCATCTGATACGATGTGACTGACTATTCTGTGCCTGGCACTGTGCTGTGTGTTTCCAGAAAGGTATGTCTGATAACTGGGTATTGGCTGAGATAACTGTCCTCTGGGAGCTCCACTAGAGCAAGCAGTTGGAACCTACTAGAAGGCGATGATAATTAATTCTATGGTGTAATGGATACCTGGGGAAAAGGCATCAGACATGCTCAACCTTCTGACATGGGGACGACAGTGTCAACCTCAATGTTCACACTTGGGAACTGTACAACTGCAAACCAATCAATCAGCCAATGTCACAATGTCTTAATAAGTTTACTGTTTTGTGTTAGGCCTCATCCATGGCTATTCTGAGATGCATGTGGCCTACAGGCCATGGTTTCGACTCTCCTGGGACAGATGCATTGAAGCTACGGGATCAGAAGAACAAATACCCTCATGCACGTGTGTCTCAGACACTGGCTCCCAGGACAAGTGCAGTGGATGTATTTCTAACGTCGCATGGCAGGACCTGAACTAGTCCTGGGTTCTAGAAGAGAGCAAGTCAGTAAGCAGCATCCCTCCAGGGCTTTTGCATCAATAAGTCCCTGCCTCTAGATTCCTGTCCTGTTTGTGTTCCTATCCAGACTTCCTTCGAGGATGTGAAGATGGATCCATGATGACCCCATCTTGGAGTGAGGTTCCCAAGAGAACTGACTGGGTGAGCTTTGGTATTCTAACAGCCTACCTGGTTGGCTCGTTCAAGATCAGTCATGATCATCTCGATCTCATCAGCCCTGGGAAAAAGAGAGATAGAGGTTAGTCATCACTGAGTTAGTGCATCAAAGTGATCAAGGGATAGGCTCTCTGGCTCAGACTGAAGCAGAATAGCCATATCCACACAAAGAGAGGACTAGACAAACATGTAAGGGATTACAGTGGCCAATGCGACAAGGTATATATCATAGGTGGCATGCTACTCTTTTTTTTTAAGATTTATTTTTTATTTATTTATTTTATGTGTATGAGTACACTGTAGCTGTACAGATGGCTGTAAACTATCATGTGGGTGGCTGCTGGGAATTGAACTCAGGACCTCTGCCAGCCTGCTCACTCTGGCCCTACTCACTCCGGCGTAATTCACTGTAGCTGTCTTCAGACACACCAGAAGAGGGCATCAGATCTCATTACGGGTGGTTGTGAGCCACCATGTGGTTGCTGGGATCTGAACTCAAGACTTTCGGAAGAGCTGTCAGTGCTCTTACCAGCTAAGCTATCTCTCCAGCCCGGCATGCTAATCCTTTTATTCACTACTTATTACTGTCGTGTGCACAACCCTGTCTTGGTGCTGAGGACAGCTTTCAGGAGCTCGTTCTCTTCCACTGTGGGCTCCTGAGGCTCCTGAGGCAGGCAGACCCTGAATGTGTTCAGGTAGGACAGCTCCTTGTATTCCAGGATGGTTCTTCAAGAGTGGTGCCAGCTTTCTTTAGTTCTGCTAACCTGTTCATGTCATTTCATCTATCTGACTAGACAAGGTTGGCATACCAACTTCTGTCTTCCACATCATCCAGCTGTTTCTTTGCTCTTTTTTTCCCTTTTTCTTTCTTTTTTTCTTTTTTTAAGATTTATTTTATGTGTATGAGTACACTGTAGCTGTACAGATGGCCGTGAGCTATCATGTGTGTGGCTGCTGCGAATTGAACTCAGGACCTCTGCCGGCCCCGTTTGCTCAGGCCCCGCTTGCTCTGGCCCCACTCGCTCCACTGTAATACACTGTAGCTTCTTCAGATGCACTGGAAGATGGCATCAGATCTCATTACAGGTGGTTGTGAGTCACCATATGGTTGCTGGGATCTGAACTCAGGACCTTGGGAGGAGCAGTCAGTGCTCTTACCTGCTGAGCCATCTCGCCAGCCCCCCCTCCTTTTTTTTTTTTTTTAAAGATTTATTTATTTATTTTATGTATGTGAGTACACCAATGCTCCCGTCAGATACCCCAGAAGAGGGCGTCAGACCCCATTGCAGATGATTATGTGCCACCATGTGGTTGCTGGGAATTGAACTCAGGACCTCTGGAAGAGCAGTCAGTGCTCTTAACCATTGAGCCATCTCTTCAGCCCTCTCTTTTTTTTTTTCTTAAAAAAAAAAAAACAAAACAAAAACAAAAAACCCTCATTTAAAAATAAGAATTATATTTATTTATTTTGTGTGTGTTGGGTGGGGGGCATGTTGTATTTATGGAGGACAGGATATTTTTAAGGAACCAGTACTTTCCTTTCAGCATGTGGATCTCAGAGATTGAACTTAGGTTCTCAGGTTTATTGGCAAGCACCTTTATATGATAAGCCATATTGCCTGTCCCTTATTCTTTAAATACACACGCACACACACACACACACACACACACACACACACACACACACACACACACACGCACGCACACACATAGACACACACACAGAGAGAGAGAGAGAGAGAGAAACAGGGAGAGACAGAGAGTAAATAAAAAATGTAAAGCAATTTTGAAAAACAAAATAAAATGCCACCTTGTCCCACTAAAACAGGAAGATGCTCTCTGCTGTTTGAAGCAATCTGTAAAAGTGAAGCCAAGTTTTCCATTGGTGGGTCAGTCTAACTTTGGTTGCTAAGCAACCACAGAATTGAGCAGAATACTGAATGTGATAACGGCAGCTGTGCATTTCACAGTGAGGCCACTCATGGCTTTCCTGGACTCAGAGAAGACTGACAACACTGCTCTGTTGTGGATGGGCAGAGTGACTCAAACCTTACGCCTGTGGTGGTGATACCAGACCAAGAGAGGTTATCATTCCCAGATACAATAGGAAGCAGTGAGGGAACAAGGCTTGCCCCAAGGTTTATATTATCATTAATAATTAATAATTTCTGTTATACATCCCAGTCTAGCCTCAAACTTACTATGTAGCTGCTCCTCCTGCCTCCACCTCCTGAGTGCTGAGCACAAGGGTGTGCCATAATACCCAGTAGTGGCTGGGATGGAGCCCAGCGGTCAATGGGCAAGTGTGCCAAGTGAGTTACAATGTCTAACCCAGCCCCTCTCTATAGAGAATCACTTTAAGCTTGCTTTTAATTTTTAGAAGAAAAACTCTCCATCTCCTTTCTCTAGGACAAAGAGAACACAACTAATTACAACTAAATTATTTTCAGTAGGGTCTGTTGCTTGGATGGCAGGTGTCTTAGTCAGGGTTTCTATTCCTGCACAAACATCATGACCAAGAAACAAGTTGAAGAGGAAAGGGTTTATTCAGCTTACACTTCCACATTGCTGTTTATCACCAAAGGAAGTCAGGACTGGAACTCAAGCAGGTCAGGAAGCAGGAGCTGATGCAGAGGCCATGGAGGGATGTTCCTTACTGGCTTGCCTCTCCTGGCTTGCTCAGCTTGCTCTCTTATAGAACCCAAGACTACCAGCCCAGGGATGGCACCACTCACAAGGGGCCCTCCCCCCTTGATCACTAATTGAGGAAATGCCCCATAGCTGGGTCTCATGGAGGCACTTCCTCAACTAAGGCTCCTTTCTCTGTGATAACTCCAGCCTATGTCAAGCTGACACAAAACCAGCCAGCCAGTACAGTAAGTATGCTACACCATGCTATGCTGGGAACTTGAGTGCAATCCTGAGTGCTGCGTGAATTCAACCTTGAGTCACTGCTCCACTAGGTTTTGATGAACCTGCCTATGGTGGTTAGTTCTTGTCAACTAGACACAAACCAGAGTCTCCTGGGAAAAGGGAACCTCACCTGAAGAACTGCCTTCATTGAAGGGCCATTTTCTTCATTAATGATTGATTTGGGAGGGCTCAGCCCTCTGCTGGTGCCCCCTTCCCCCACATACACAGGTGATCCTGGAAGTGAAAGCCAAACAAAGCCTTTCCTTCTCAAGTAGCTTTTGGGTAGTGTTTCCTGACAGCTCCAGAGAAGCAAACTAGGACACACCCTCTCGAATGTACTGCTGCACCTCATTGGCCAACAGAATGAAGCCTACCCAATCACCTGTCTGGGGGGTGGGGAACCACATCTGCTACTTTAGCGGGACAGGGATGAACTGTCCATAATATAGTTTAGTAGCATGACAGTAAATCCTTGAGAAGCTTTGTTTTCATTTCTCCCTCTTCTCCCCTCCCCTTCCTTGTTTTTGAGACTAGAGTATTGCAATATAGCCCTTCCTGGCCTACTTCTCATTATGTAGTCTCAGGCTTATAAGAATCCTCCTGCTTCTGCTTCTGGGATTACAAGTGTACATTCACCATATCTGGCTATAAAGGGTCCTCATTCTTTAATTTGTTTTGGGACATGGTCTCATGTGGCCCAAGCTGTCCTCAAATTGTAATCCTCCTGACTCTGCCTTCTGAGTGCTGGGATTATAGGTGTGTGCCATTGTGAGATTGACATTTGTCTAACATCCTGTCTATTTCAAAGTCTGTAATATTGCACAAACTGCTCGCTCAGCACAATTTGTTATAAGAACCCCAGCCACTCACCTTTTTGTGAGCTCACAACACGGCATCTACTGCCTATTAACCTGCACTGTTTTATGCTCTTCCCTGACTTCAAGTACAGGGTTGAGCCCTCATTTCATCAGGGCTTAGAATATATATAGTTCATTCAGTTGTATCCCTGTGCATCCTTTCAGGGTATTCTCTGGGCTAACATATCATTTTTTATGACAAACTTCAAAGGACACGGTCAAGGTTGATGGAAAGGAAATTATACCCAGGCCAGACACCATGTATTTCCTTTCGCACAAATCTCCTGAGTACTAGCACCATCCGGCCCAGCGCCAGACTGCTGCATAGCTCATCCTCTTAGCCGTCCGTCAGTGAAGCCAGGAAACAGTGTGCTCAGTCCTCCATGTCCTCACGTCCCACTTTTGCAGATTCCATGTATGTATCAACCTCATGTGGACCTCAAGTATGCACCTCATTTGATAAGCAATATAGTGTAAAACTACTTATAGAGTATGCATCAGATTATCTATTAAAAGTTCTGTATGGTGATTTGGAGAATGTTCTATGCAAATGCTACAGAATTTTACTTTAGTTAATTATTGTATATAAGTATATATATATATATATATATATATATATATATATATATATATATATATATATGTATGTATGTAAGTCAGAGGAAAATTGCAGGAGTCTGTTCTGTTTCACTGTGTGGTGTCCAGGGATCAAACTCAGGTCATTATGCTTGGCAACAAGCACCTTTACCTGCTGAGCCATCTCACCAGCCCCTTACTATTACTACTATCATAAAACTCTTGAGATCCTTAGGTCAAGTTCAGAAAGAACAGGTTGGTCAGGGGTGGATGGAGTGTGACTCTGAGGAAGAGTGCTCTGTGATGGGACTGTCATCCCTGTAAGGATGTAGGTCTCCTCTCCCAGCCTGGCATAAAGAGAAGGATCTGGGACAAGAGCAGGGACAATCTGTAGTTGAAAAGCTGCCTGTGACAGTTTTTACTGTCAGTTGACAAGGTCTGGAAGCACTTCTGAGAAAAGCCTCTGGCGTGTCTGTGAGGGACTGTGGCAATTATGCTAACTGAGGTAGGAAGAGACTGAGCGAGGCTGGGCTGGGGTCCTGGGCTAAATGAGAAGGAGAAAGTGAGCAGCAGCCTTGCACTGCCACCATGCCTTCCCCATCAGCGTTAGCCAGAGTAACCCTTCCTCTGTAAGTGGCTTCTGTCACATACTTTGTTACAAAAGAAAATTAATAAGCTGCATAGGATGTAGAAGTCAGATGTTGGGGGGGGGCAGGTTTGAGCCACAAGGCATCAGCTGTGCAGGTCAATTTAGTGACATGACAGTCTTTCTGTGGCTCCTGTGGCCTTCCACAGTATCTTAAGCCTTCATCTGCATATGAGGAGGGCAAAGAATCTGCTGGTACCTTGGAATGCTTCTTGTTTCCTTACCTAGGGAACTCATTGGGCTGGGAAGAAGGCTTGGCTGGTAGATGCTTGCCTTGCATACATGAGGACCTGAGCTGAGTCCTCAGAACCCACGTAACAAAGGCTGGACACAGCAGCAGGCACTTGTAATCCCAGTAATGGGGAGGCAGAGAGACAGGCACGTCCTGGGACTCATTGTCCATCTTGTTTAGCTGAACTGGCAAGCTCCAGAAAACAGGGAGAGATAGTCTCAAAAAAAAAAAAAAAAAAAAAACCCAAACAAACCTCTCTCCCCCCAAAAACCAAAGGTTGTTGGAGTCTAGTCTTTACATAAACATTCACATGTGTGTGATTACAGACACACACGCACGTACGCACGCCGGAAAGAGGGGGAAGTGGAACCATACTGGCATATATTTTTATAACACTCCATACTGGATGCTGGCTAGTTCTATTTTAACTATAGTTAATGCTGGTAGGGAGGGCCTGATCCATTGTGGTGGTGCCACCCCTAGGCTGGTGGTCCTATGATAACAAGACAGCCGGCTAAGAAAACCTTGAGGACCAGGCAGTGAGAAGAGCTCCTCCGTGGCGACTGCACCTGCCCCACCTTGGCTTCCTTCAGTGGATGGTGACTGAGGATATATAAGCCAAATAAACCATTTCCTCCCTAAGCTGCCTTTGGACACGGTGCTTGATCACAGCAGTAGTGACTAGCTCTAACTAAGACAACAGTGAGGGAATCCTTGCCTGGTGTGGATTTTAAGTATTAACTCACTATTTCACAAGTCACCATATTGCTGTTTTTTGGCTTTAAACATATACATTTAGATTTTGTTAATAAAATAGCCATCTCTTACTTTATTATGACTTTTTAATAAAAGATGAGTATTGATTTCTTTAAGTACATCTTAAGCATTTATGTAGCTAATGAAATGGATTTTCTCCTCTGACCTGCTAATACGATAAATTATACTAGCTGCCCTTGTTCCCATATGGCTGTGGTGTATCAGGTGCTTAGTGAGCTCTCAGGTCTGGTTGCTAATACTTCATTTAGTATTTTTATATAAATATTTATACATGAGCGTGGCCTTTAGTTTCTTTTGTAATTTTGAGTGGATGAAGTTATAAAAACATTTTCTTAGGGCTAGAGAGCTGGCTCAGTACCTGCTGCTAACTTTAACAAACTGAGTTCCATCTTCAGGATCCATATGGTAGAAAGAGGGAACCAACTCTCAAATGCTGCCCCTCAACTTCCTCATACACACTTTGCCGTGTGGAGGACAGATACATTTTTTTAGTCACGTTAGACTAACTATTCATGTGCATGCAAGAGCACACTGTAGGAGTTGGTGCTCCCCTATCGTGTGGGTCTTGGGGTTTTGAACAGGTCATCAGGCATTGCAGCAAGTGCTGAGCTACCTTGCTGTGTCATAACAATCATTTCTGAAGCCCCTCCTCCTCTCTGAAGACAAGAGGCACTCACACAGATCAGATAACAGGCATGTGGCCACAGCACCTGCATCCACGGGTGTCTACTGATGCTCTTGCCTATGGCCTGGCTCCCTGGCAGCCTCTCAGTTTGTGGGCCTTTTCTAATCCCTCAACATTGTGTCCCTTGAACTGCAGTTCCTTTCAGCCTACCAGCCACTGTCAGCTGTAGGTGGCACAGGTGACCTGTGATTTTGGTGCTCTGGAGTCCGGTGTCTGAGAGGCCTGGACTCTGCAGTAGGGCTGCATGAACGGTTACAGAATACCTCAAGGAGCATGTGTTTCTTTTCCAACATTGTTTTTTACTTTCCCAACAGTTTTTATTTACTTTTTATCTTTAGACCACAGGGTCTCATGTAGCACAGACTGGCCTTAAGCTTGATCTTGAGATCCTGATCCTCCTGTCTCCTGTGCTGTTGGCCTGGTACCTCCTTCCAGAGTGTTCTGCACTGCAGAGGAGGCCTCTACCTTAGTCTATAAAGAGCTGAGGAGAAAGGCCCTGGGCAGAGCAGTTGATAACCCCGTTCAAGGGCACAGGGAGCCACGGGCCTATGAACACTGCTCTTACTTCAGGACGCAAGGGCCTCTAATTACCTCCTTCTCCCTTAAGTACTATGCTGGCATGGGAACTGTGAGGAACAGGGTGGGTGGCAGAAGCTAAGAATAAAAACAAAACAAAAACAAACAAACAAAAACCTCAAACCAAAATAATAGCAACAAAACCCAACCTTACAGCAGAATACTGGCTATCAGTATGAGCCCTGCCACCCTGTCCTGACCCCATACCTCAGTGCAAGTCCAAGACCACTTCCTGGCTCCTCCTTCCAGCTTCTTTCCCATGAGTCTAAAGAACTGCAAACCCCGTTCACTTCACACGAGGCGCTAAGCGGCGCTCTTCACCCCTAGGTGAAGGGCTGGGAAGTGGAATTACACAAGAGCGTCTGCAGGAGAAGACAGAGCCTCCTTCTTCCTCTAGCTGAACCCAAAGTCTGCACTGGGGTATCACATAAGTGGCTCTTTAGGGTAACTTGAAAATGAATAATTCAGAGGTTCCTATTCTTCTTGGGAAGTGTCAGACAGTTTGGCTAGGGCAGACTCACTGGCCCCACACAGCCCATCCCTTCCCCTTACTCTGACCTCATCGACTTTGGCCTTACATCTGTAAGGATGCCCTTCATCCTGTCTAATCACTAAAATACCACAGAGGAAGTCCACAATATTCCGATGGAAGGAGAAAAATAGAAAGGTTAATTGCAATATAAAGTTTTCCCTTGGAGTCAAGCAAACAGTAAATCAGGACACTGTAGCAACTCCACGCTCTTAAAAACACCCAAACAATAAAGCATCATGTGGAGGGAAATGGCTTGGCCACTGGGTTCTTAAATGACAGAGATTTTTGTACAAATCTGAGTCTTAAAAAGTCACCTTCCCCCTTTAACTCCTAGCTTCCACTCTAAGAGCCTATTGTTTCAGGGTTTTTTCTCACAGCTACACTAAATACTCTGTAGAGGTAGGTACGGTAAGAACAGTAGGTAAGACAACACAGCTTCCCGGCTTGGCTACAAGATTAATCTTAGAAGGGATGTGTGTCTGTGTATATGTATAACGAGAGATACATACATGTCTATATATGTCTATATCCTTATCCCCTTTTTAAAGCTTTGTCATTCATGAAAGAGAGAATGAGAGAGAGACAGAGAGATAGATGATAGATAGAGAGAGAGAGAGAAAGAGAGAGAGAGAGAGAAAGAGTGCGTGAGTGCCACACCATGCATGTGAGGGTCAAAAGACAACTTTCAGGACTCAGTTCTTTCCCTCCTGGGTTCTGGGACAGAATGCAGGTTGCCAGGCTAGTGTGGCAAGTATTTTAACTGCTGAGCTATCCCACCATCATGTTTTCAGCATTTCAGCATGTGTGTGTGTGTATGTGTGTGTAGGAACCGTTAGGAAAAGGGTGGGTTCCTATATATATATATCTGGGTTTCTCTGTGTAGCCCTGTCCTGGAACTTGATCTGTAGACCAGGCTGGGTTCGAACTCAGAGATCCTCCTGCCTCTGCTTTCCGAGTGCTGAGATTAAAGGCGGGTCCTACCATGCTCAGCCTTTAGAAGGGAGTCTTAATTGGTAAGTCATACTTTCCTGATTTCCTTTGTGGCTGGATAACTTTGGTTGATACAATCTTTCCACCAGGTCAGGAGTGATGTCAAACCACTGGCCCTTATTAGGCTATGTTTTCATTGTTTTTTTTTTTTTTTTTAACTTTTACAATTCCAACTATTGTTATTATTATTACATTGTGTATTATTATTATTATTATTATTATTTTGTGTTTATGTGTGAGACTGCAGTGTGCCCATGCCAAGACATGCATGTGGAGGTTAGACGAAAATTCCAGGCAGTTGACTCGTTTCTTCCACCTTTCTGGTTCGGGGATCAAGCTCAGGTCATCAGGCTTGCAGGGCTGAGACCCTGGCCTGTTGAGCCTTTGCGAGCTCCTAGCTTATGCTTTTGATCATCACTAGACAATGTCACTGTGGCTCTGGACAGGAAACTGAATTTTTAAAAAGACACTTAAAGAAGAACCCTGAGTACCAAGACAATACATTTCTGAGTTTAGAAAAAAAAAAAAAAAAAGGTAGAGTGCTGAAAAAAAAATCCAACGATAAGAACATTAGTGAGTAGAGGGTACCTCCTGAAACCTGCTACACAGATTTTATACCAGGGCGCAAAGAGTTATCAGGCAATTTTTCTGCTAACCAGAAGATTGTTAGAAAAGGCCCCCTGTAGTGGAACACTCCTGTAACCTAGCATTAAGGAAGTGAGGAAGGCAGGCAGATCTGTTCAAGGCCAGCATCTGATATATAGCTTGCTAAGTCTAGCCTAGACAACATAACACCCTTTTATTTAAAAAACAAAACCAAAAAAAACCCCTGGAAAATCAAGTCTAAATAACTTGTAAGAATTCACTGATAGGAGTCCACAGGTTCAGAATGAATGTTCTAGAAAAGATGGGTCTCATTGCAGTGGAAGAGTTAAGGTAATGTAGTATAATTTGCTGCTGTGTGGACCGGGTATGCATCCTCACTCAGAGTCTCAGCAAGAGACTGAATGTCATTCAGATGGTGAGTTAATCCAGAAACTCTTTCTGAAACACACCAGGAAGTTATCAGGGGTCAGAAACCTAGGTCATTCTCAGCTACACAGCAGGTTAGAGTCCACCCTGGGAACATGAGAACCTGTTCTGTTCCTATTGTCATGAAGGTTTGAAAGAGTCACTACCTATGGGTCATACAGTTACCAAGCAATTCATTTTAGTAAATAGGTGCCTAGAGATGAGGTCAGCAAAGCTTCATGGTTTGTTGTTTTTTGTTTCTTTGTTTTTGTTAAAGACAAGAAAATAAATTCCCATAAGTCAATTGTATATATCTGGAAAATAAAATAAATGATATACAATTGGAATGTAATTATTAAATATGGACAGGGCTAGAGAGGTGGCTCAGCACATAAGAGCACTGACTGCTCTTCATAGGTCCTGAGTTCAAATCCCAGCAACCACATGGTGGCTCACAACCATCTGCAATAGGATCTGATGCCCTCTTCTGGTGTGTCTGAAAACAGCTACAGTGTACTCACATACATAAAATAAATAAAAATCTTAAAACAAAACAAAGCAAAACCCCCAAAACAACAAACAAGCAAACAGTCCTGGGGGAATTAAAACAATGAGGTATATGTTCTATCTACAGAAAATAAAATTTCAAAATGCCAGGAGAGAGAAAGCTAATGATGACAGTCTGTATTTGCAGGTGCATTAAATATAAATAAGGGTAAATTTACTGCCTGAGCTAATTTATAAAACTTGATAAAGTGACAAGTGGCACACTGTAGAAATTAGGCGAGTAAAGGAATTAAAAAAAAAACCACAACGGAAGCAGTCAGACAGTACACAGACAGAAATTAAAGACTGACGGCCACTTATCACCATAAAGATTTAGGCAGATGGAATGAAAGTACAGGCAGAAAGAAGCCAGGGATTTGTACTTCCTTATGTCTGACTTGTACCATAAAAATATAAGACAAATTGAGATCTAATGTGAAAACTGACTCGGATGTGGTGCTGCCTACCTGTAACCGCAGGCCTTGAGCGCACAATCCTGTCTCAGCCTCCCAGACCAGGGATTATAGGTGTACAATGCCACATCTTGCTCAAACATGATTCTGAAAATATTAATTTACAGACAGGGGCTCATGTAGGCTAGGCTCACCTGCTCTGCAGGCAAGGATGACCTTGACTCTGACTGCCAGAATTACAAACACACCACATTTCTAATTTATACAATAGTAGGAGCTGAACCCAGGGCTCCTTACAAAGCAGGTATGCCCTCTATCCACTCAGCTACAACCCCAGCCCTAGAATGTCTCAGATATTCATTTGCTAAGAACATCAATTACTTCTAAGAACAGTTAATGTAATATTAAAAGAAATTCAAATTTGTGCTATAGCAAGAGGTGTCCTTTGGTGGGAAGCAAATATCACGACTGATGGCCGATCACTTAAGTGGTGCTGAGCCCTAGAACTGTGGGATGTGACTGAATGTCATGGGAAAACAGTAATAGTGGGGACAGATGAGGCTCCACATCAGAAACTACCCTGGACTGCTGATGGCCTTCACAACAGAGGGAAATTGCTAAGCCATACTCAAACATTAACAGTCATAAAGATGTATTTCTGGGTCCTGAACCAGACCTCTCCATAGACTCCATGCTAAGTAGGCAAGAAGGGGACACCCTTGAGCATCCCCTCATCTGGGAGGTGGAGCAAAGTGGTGTGGAAGGGCTGGCTTTGGCATGGGCGGGGCTGTACTGTGAAGCACCTGTGCACAGGAATGTGATCTGGGGCTTGTCCTTAGCAGGGGGAGGGGGAAGCACAGCAGCTCAGAGCAGCTCGGAGCAGCTCGGAGCAGCTCGGAGCAGCTCGGAGCAGCTCGGAGCAGGATTATTATATTCTGGACACTTTTAGCAGATCCTTGATTCATCCAGGGAGAAACTGGCAGTGAGAGACAAGTAGATATGGCAAAAGGTGACGTTGAGAGATGAGAAAGCCCAGGCTATGGTGGTGGTAGTAGAACTAAGAAATGAGGAATGAAGATAGTCATGGGAGAGAGAGACTGAGATGGATTAGACAGCAGGGTAGCAGAGAGTCAAGACAGATCCTTGGTTTCTGGAATGAGGGAAAATAATGTATCTCTAGTGGGAGGGACAGAAGCCACACACAGAAGGAAAGCCACCTGCAGGGAAGAGGAGGCTCTGGAAGGCAGTTGAGATGCCTCCATTCACTCTTCCCGCTGTCCAGCCACGCACCCACCCTCACTCGTTCCATTCCATCCACCCGTCACCTCATCCATCTGTCCAGTTTATCCACTCACAGACTTTTCTTACTGCCTTTTAAGAAATACATATTAATCTGTATCTGTCTAATAAATTATAAATAGTTCATCCATGTCTATCCACCTGTTCATTTCAGGCATCCACCCCTTCTATACACTTACCTTACCATCTGTCCACCATCTTCCCTACCATCCACTCTACTGACCTCTAATGTTTTTTCATGGCTTTGCAAGAAATTATATATTGTCCATTTCCTACTTACACACCATAAATGTTTTGCCCATCCTCATATCACTCTTATATCCTGTCCACCCTCCACCTCCACAAAGCTCTGAATATCCCATAGGTTTTCTACTTTTGGCATCATGCTTAAAAAAGGCTCTTCCACCACTTATTATATAAATCCCCACCTAAAATCCATCTTCATGTTTTCATGATTTCTTTTATGTTTATATTTAAGACATCCAGGCTTTAATTGGTACAGAGCACAGCCTTAGCTTATTATGTATATTCTCAGCCATTTGTTCTACTGCTTGTTGAAGATTCCACCCTTCTCCAACTTATTTAGGCTTGAACATTTTTTATATACAACTTGTTCTTCTTAATTTTGAAAACTTCAAAAATATAGAAAGCTCCTGAGGGGAAAATAACAATCAGCCATATGGCCTAAACCAGAATTAGCCAGTGAAAACGAATGGTCCCCTTCCCATTGTTAGCGACCAATTCTGGACTTCTGATTCCATTTGGGCTTTTCATAGTAACTGGAGAGTCTCCAGTCTTCTGTATATTCTGTAAACCTTGCAAATTGTAAAGCTTTTTTAAGGGTGGAAAGATCACAGAAATACATCTAAGTAAGAACAGTCACAGTTAAAAAAGTGAAAAGGTAAAAATACACGCCGTCTGATAAACTTCAGAGACCATGCCCTGCTTCGTGCTCCAGGCTGTTTGGAGAACATTCCGAACACTACAGAGTTTTAATTTTCCCTCCTGACTCCTTAGGGTTTATCTTTCTGCAGCTAGGAGGGCACCAGTGTGGTTGTTGGGGGGTTAATTCTCACTGTGTTGAGTGCCCCCAAGTCCTCACTCTGCTCATCCGAGCATTAAATCTGTAGGCTCAGGAGAGCAATGCGGCTGGCTGCAGGAGCGATGCCATAACGTTCAACATTAAAAATTCATTCTGCAGGCTCGCTTCAGAACTGGCGGTCTGGCGGGGGAAATATGAGACACCCCACTGTCTTTCTGGCAAATGGAGACATTCCTCAACATCTAGCACCTTAGGAAGAGAATGAAAGGGCAAACAAGCCGTGAAGGAAAACAATGAGCTCAATTATCTGGCTCTGCTCTGGCTTTCCTATAGGAAACATTTCATTCTGCTTCCTAAAAGTTTCTTAAGTGAGGGGGCGATGTAGACAGTGGGTTCCTAAGGCTTACTGAGGAGCTCCAGGCCACGTAGAGACCCTGTCTCAAAAACCAATGTGGATGATTTCTGAGCAACTGAGATAGTCTTATGCCTCCACAAGCATGCACGAATATACCTGCATGCACCTACAAAGTTTTTTACAAGCTAGCTTAGAATGAAGGCCCTTCTTGTCCTTGGTGGTGTCCAACTGTCCAGTATCTCTCTTGATTTAATGTAACCAGCCCAGAAGACCTGAATTCTCCAAGACAGATGTATCTGGAGCTCACCTGAACACTGAATACTGGGTCTTCTGCACATTCCTGCCCCTGCAGAATCAGTCACAGTAAACCAGCAAGAGCCCATACACTGGATGAATTGTTTACACTTTAAAAACACGGGGCCTGCACAAATACAGCATTTCTACACTAAATTATAGTGACTGTGGGGTTACTGAAAATATTAGCTTGCTTCTCTGTTACTGTGACCAAGAGCAACTTGGCAAGGAAAGGGCTTATTTCATTTCACAGCTGATAGTCCATTCTGAAGGGAAGTCAGGGCAGACTCTCAAGGCAGGAACCACTAAGGAATACTGCTTACTGGCTTGCTTATTAGCTTGGTTTCTTGTACAACTAACTACCTGCACAGGGGTGACACCATCATGGAACTCCTATGTAGACCAAGTTGACCTTGAACTCACAGAGACCCATTAGCTTCTGTCTCGGGAGTGCTGAGATTAAAGGTGCTCACAACCTGGCACCTTAATAAAGGGACATGTTTATTAAGGTACTAACAGCTGTGGAATAGTTTGACCATGAAACTTCTGGTCCCCATAGTACCAGCACCGAAATGGCAACTAATTCAAATTTCAAAATGTAGATAGTTCAATAGAAAAGAAAGTGGGGAAGAGCCTCAAGCACATAGGCACAGGGGAAAATTCCCTGAACAGAACACTAGTAGCTTATGCTCTAAGATCAAGAATTGACAAATGGGAGCTCATAAAGTTGCAAAGCTTCTGTAAGGAAAAAGACACTGTCAATAGGACAAAACGGCAACCAACAAATTGGGAAAAGATCTTTACCAATCCTATATCTGATAGAGGGCTAATATCCAATATATACAAAGAACTCAAGAAGTTAGACTCCAGAGAACCAAATAACCCTATTAAAAATGGGGTACAGAGCTAAACAAAGAATTCTCAACTGATGAATACGGGGTGGCTGAGAAGCACCTAAAGAAATGTTCAACATCCTTAGTCATCAGGGAAATGCAAATCAAAACAACCGTGAGATTCCACCTCACACGGGTCAGATTGGCTAGGATAAAAAACTCAGGTGACAGCAGATGCTGGAGAGGTTGTGGAGAAAGAGGAACACTCCTTCATTGCTGGTGGAACTGCAAGCTGGTACAACCACTCTGGAAATCATCTTGGCGGTTCCTACAGAAATTGGACATAGTACTACCAGAGGACCCAGTTATACCACTCCTGGGCATATACCCAGAAGATGCTCCAACATGTAATAAGGACACATGCTCCACTATGTTCACAGCAGCTTTATTTATAATAGCCAGAAACTGGAAACAACCCAGATGTCCCTCAACAGAGAAATAGATACAGAAATTGGGGTACATCTACATAATGGAGTACTACTCAGCTATTAAAAACAATGAATTTATGAAATTCTTAGGGAAATTGATGGATCTGGAGAATATTATCCTGAGTGAGGTAACCCAATCACAAGAGAACACATATGGTATGCACTCTCTGATAAGTGGTTATTAGCCCAGAAGTTCGGAATATTCAAAGTACAATCCACAAACCACAAGAAACTCAAAAAGAAGGAAGACCAAAATGTGGACACTTCATTCCTTCTTTAAAGGGGGAACAAAATACCCATGAAAGGAGTTGCAGAGACTAACTATGGAGCAGAGAGTGAAGGAAGGGCACTCCAGCCTGATATAGCTCTCTCCTGAGAGGCTCTGACAGTACTCGACTAATACAGAAGTAGAAGCTCACAGCCATCCATTGAACTGAGTACAGGGTCCCCAATGAAGGAGTTAGAGAAAGGACCCAAGGAGCTGAAGGACTTGCAGCCCCTTAGGACGAACAACAATATGAACTAACTAGTACCCTCAGAGCTCCCAGGGACTCAACCACCAACCACAGAGTACACATGGTGGGACTAATGGCTCCAGCAGCATGTGTATAGTAGAGGATGGCCAAGTCAGTCATCAATGGGAGGAGAGGCCCTTGGCCCTGTGAAGGCTCTGTGCCCCAGTATAGGGGAATACCAGGGCCAGGAAGAGGGAGAGGGTGGGGTGGCGAGCAGGGGGAAGGAACAGGGGTTTGTTCTTGTTCTTGTGTTTTGTTTTTGTTTTTTTTTTTTTGTTTTTTGTTTTGGAGGGGAAACTGGGAAAGGAGAAATCATATGACATGAAAATAAAGAAAATATTTTTAAAAAATGTAGATAGTTCAAGAGCTGGGGGGGATACTTCAGTTGGTAAAGAGCTTGCTGTTCCAATATAAGGACCAAGTAAAATGCCCAGAAGCCATGAGAAGAAAAAGCTGGGCCTGGCAGTGTGCGCTTGAATTCCTAGCACTGGGGAGCAGACAGAGGCTCATGCTGTAGTCCATATAGTCCAGCTCACTTGGTGAGCTCCAGTGTATTAAAAGGCTTTGTCTGAAAAAAAGGAGTGTGTGTGTGAGGTGGTCACCTGAAGAAAGACAGACAGGTTGTTTTCAAACCTCTCTATGTGCCTACACATGTGCATCTTTATACACAGGTACAGGCTTGTACACACACACAAACATATAGACAAACACAGTAATAATCAAGTGTCTACTGGGTTTGGACACAAGAAGCCAACCTCTTCTTTCTAGTCCCACCCCTGGAGACTGGAGACGCCCCAACACTTGAGTTTTACATGTGAAGCAGAACCCTTGTACAAGGATGGAATCCTACCGAATGCACTAACTAATGCCTCTGAAGGTAAGACAGGTCCCACTTAACTCTTTATTCAGGCCCAAATCCTCAAAAATCAGACAGGATTTGCTTCTCTGTTCTTAGGGAAATTAATCCAACCAAGATAATTATAACAACTCACACTGGAAACTGATGACTCATAAGAAAGATGGAAAACAATTACCTTCTTAAAGTGACAGGGAGAGTGTGCTGAGGTTTCAGGATACCTCCCTTTGGTCTTTCCAAATTTACTGAGGTATGTGTATAAGGAGGATCATAGCCAGCCTTGGCTACATAAAGTTCAGAGCCAGCCTGGGCTACAGAATGAGATGCCTCCCCACCCCTGCAAAGGCAGGATGTGCAGTGTATGTTTATGTTTTTAATCCCAGCATTCAGAAGGCAGAGGCAAAGTTAGGTGGATCTTCATGAGTTTAAGACCTGGTTTACATAGTGAGTTCCAGGCTGGTCAAGGCTACGCAGTGAGACCCTGTCTCAAAGTACCACTGATAAGCAAGCAAGCCAAGGGAGGCATGGCTGCTGGAGAGGTGGCTCAGCAGTTAGAAAGCACTGGTCGCTCTTCCAGAGGACCCAGACTCAGTTCCCAGTAGACACATGGCAGCAAACAACCATTTGTGTCTCTAGTTGCAGAGGATTTGATGCTCCTTACTGGACTCCTTGGGCACTAGGCATGCAACAGCACTTTGCTTCGAGCTGAATGGAGGAGGCAGCAGCCAGCTTGGGCGCTGCCTGTCATGCCTCATTCATGCAGTTAACATAGTATAGGCTTTCTCAGAGACTGCCACAAACAACAAGTGTGGTGACATTTGAAAATCCACCATGTAATAGTCTAGAAACATCTGTACACAGGCTGCTGGCACCTCTGCTCACCAGCATGCCAGTCATACTTCCCATGGGACAGTCATACTAGGAGCCTCTGGCTTCCTCTTCCAATTCCTGCCTTCTTGTCCTCTGCTGGAGCAGAGGTCCCACGTCTGCAAATCAGAGTTGGGTTCTCTGAGCAATCAGCTACTGACTAACAGGAAGTCTTGTCTTTTTCAGAGCATGCTGCAGGGTGTGATACACGCTTGTCACACACTGTACAAAGAACAGACTTGGAAATGAGCCCAAGAACTTCTTCATCAATGTTGCTTTTGTAATGTATTAGGAGAGCATTTGCATATATAATGTCTTTTCTTAAAGACAAGCAGAGGTGAAGAACACAACATGCAGAAGTATAAGAAATGTGACATTTTCTGGTAGGAAAGTTGGGAGTAACTTAGAGTAACCTTAGATACAGAACGATTATGTTTGCCTTAAGATTTAGTCCCCTCTCTCTTTCCTCCCTGAACCCAGCGCCTTGAATATATCGGCACACACTATACTCATTTTTCTTATGAGATTGATTTTTTTAGTTTTCTGACATAGGATTTTACATAGCCCAGGCTGGCCTCGAAGTTGCTTTGTAGTTCCAGACTATTTTTAACCTGTGATCTCCCAGCCTTAACCTCCTGAGTGCTGATGACTAAATCCAGGGCTTCCTTCACACATGCCAGCTAGGCAAGGACTACAGCAACCAAGCCACACCTCCAGTCTCTACCTTAGCTAGAAGGGATATAGCCTTTCATCACAATTTAAATTTGCTTTGCACTGAACTCCAACCTGGTGGTCTGGAAGGTGTTCCACGGCTCACTTTCACCCTGGGCCCATTGTGGAGGGAAAACTTAATAAGCAGCCCAGAGCTGGGTAGAGAGCTCGGTGGATAAAAGTGCTTTTCTGCCAAGCCTGGTGACCTGAGATCCATCCCCGGGCTCCACATGGTAGGAGGAGAGAAGTGGTTCCTACAAGTTGTCCTCTGACCTCTACATGTGCACCACAATACAGTGTACGTGCAAGCACACACACACACACACACACACACACAGTATTTTAAAAGCACACAACTATGCAACAGAGGTGGAGAGAAGTGGGCGGCAGTGTAAGCCGCCAGGCCCCTCTCAGGATGATGGCCATTGCCTGCTGAAGCAGCCCCAGGGAACACTGAGAACAGTAAAATCCATGCTGACAGACTTCCTAAGATGTCACTTTAAGGTCCTTAAGGTGCTACATATGTATTTGCCATGGGCCACAGGGAGAATGGGACTCCAGGGTGACCCTTTGAGGAGGAGGTACATTTAAAAAAAAAAAAAAAAGCAGAAATAATCCATTTATTTAACCCAGCAATGGTTATAATGTGAGGGCCTGCAATCCACTCACACAACAATTGTTTGGCAAACCCCCCTGTGTTCCAACAAATATTAAACTGTGCTTGCCATTTGTCTACGGAATCTTGCATTAATAAACATGAAGAAGAACACTTTACCTCCCACTCTCAGCGATGGGACCAAACAAAGACCAGCTGTACTCATCAATGGGGCCTTGTTCTGTGCATAAAGGCTAATTACATTTTGCTTCAAGCCTACACATGGAAAACTTTACTGCCACTGTCCCTATCACAGCCAGCCGAGCAGTCCCAGCTGACGCACAGCTGAAATGACTGCAAAAGCAGCAGTTACGGATGGGGGTGGAGGGCTTCAAGTGGCCTTGTTGCCTTTGACCTGTACTCCCCTCCCCCGCAAGGGTCTTGGGTAGCCCAGATTGGCCTCTAATGATACAGCTGAAAATGACCTTTAACTGCTCCCCTTCTTGGCCTCCACCTCCCAAGTGCTGGGATTAGAGGCATATGCTGCCACACCTGTTTTTTTGTAGTGTTGAAGATCAAACCCAGAGCCTTGTGGATCCTGGGCAAGCACCCTATCAGCTGAGTTATATCCCCCAGTCCGTGTGGCTTCTTTTTAAATGGGGATGGTTGGTGGTCTGAACAACTGACAAGCAGTGTGTATCCTATAAATTAACAAAACTGCAGACCAACACTCTCCAGGAAATGTACACAGGGGTTCTGCTGTGAGCGCTCCCAGTCCTTGCAGGGACGGCTCTCCATACACTCCCAACACTCTCTACAGCCTCTCAGTAATGCAGCTGCTCTTACGCCCCTGTTCAAGAGAGGCCCTGGAGGTCACAGTGTGTATGGGGAACAGAGAGCTCACTCTCCCAGCAGCCTTTTCTCCTAAGCCTACGTACTTCTCTGTCTCCCACTCCCTTCCCAGGGTCTCTGTCAGCGCGTGTTGAAGCATTCTACTGAGTTTTTTTTAGAGATGTTTAAGACCATCCCAAAACAGATTTTCCCCAAGCATAACTCATCCATAGGTCTAAAAATATGTCTGGTCTAACAAAACACAAGGAAGTTGCACCTGAAGCAGAGAGTGAGATGACAGTCCTGGCTAGAACTAAGAGGAGGAGAATGCAGAGGAGACAGAGAGAGGGTCTTCCTAAATAGCTTAGACTGGTCTAGAACTTGCAACCAGTCCTTTTGCTTTAGCCTCCCCAAAAGAGAGTTTACAGGAATGTGCCACCACACTTGGTTTCACTGGTGTTTTTGAGACAGGCTGTCATGTGGCTCAGCCCCCTCCATCGTCAGGGATAACAGAAGCCCTTCTGCTCCCCCTTTCCTGGTTTTCTGTAATGATACAGATGAATCCAGGCCCCATGGATGTGAGGGAAGCCATTTCTCCACCGAACTACAGTCCCAGTCTCTCTCTCTCTGTGGTGTATGGTGTCTGTGCATGTGCATATGAGTATGGAGGTCAGAGGTCAAGCCTGAGCACCGTTCCTCAGCACCATTTGATTTTTGAAGTCAGGGTTCTCTCTCTCTGTCTCTGACTCTCTCTCCCTCTCCCTCCCTCCCTCTCTCTCACTGGGTCCTGAGGAGGATCAGTTAATAATATAAGCTGGGTGGCCAGGGAGTCTCAGGGATCTGCTTGTCTCTACCTCCCCAGTTAGCAAGCCCAGCTGTTATCCAGGTCTTCACGATTGTAAGGCAAGCACTCCCCTGTCTGAGCCATCTTCCTAGCCCTACTCACTCCTTTCTAATCAGAGAAAAAAAATTTAGTCCAGGCTAGCTGAGGTTCAAACTTTCCATATTCATCAGCCCACCGTACCCATGGGCACAGATTTCAGAACCATGGCAGGTCTTCCAAGAGGCCGATGTGGCCTGGTTCTTTCACAGACCCCTTCCATCTAGACAGATTTGTCTAGTCCCACAGCCTCACCAGGTATGGTAGCACAGCTACAGCCCAGCTACTTGGGCAGATGCTTGAATGTAGCTCAGTGAGACCCCTGCTCAAAACAGCACAGAAAGCAGGACTGGGCATGTAGCTCAGTTGGCAAAACACTTGCCATGCAGGGAGGAGGACCATGATTCGGAGCCCTAGTAGCCACCTGAATCCTGGACTGGCATGGTAGGCTGCCTGAACCCAGCAGTGGGAGGCAAAGATAGGATATCCCCAAAACAAGTGGCTGTGTCAGTGAGTTCTGGGTTCAAGTGAGAGCCCTCAACTCAACGTGCAGGGTAGCGAGCAACTGAGGAAAACACCTGACATCAGCCTCTGACTTCATACCTAGGTGCATACATGAGAGATGTGCTCACATACACGCATGTACTTATATATATATGCACATTAAAAACGCTTAAATCCATAAAATAATATAAAACAAAAAGCCACATGTGGTCACATCTATAATCCCACACATCTACAGTGAGACAAGAGATAGAAACAGGAGGATCACGTAGAGGTTAACGGACCATCTAGGCTAGAGTATACAGCAGGTTAGAAACAAGAGAGGCCCTGCCTCATGAAGGACTGATGCCCTAAAGGTGTCCTCTGACTTCTCTGTGTAACACACACACACACGCACACACACACACACACACATACACATACTGGTTTTCTCTGTAGTGAGGAAAAGAATTTTCAGTGAGAAAGGATATGATGCAAGGGACTTATTGTGATGACACTATCTTGGCAGCATGACAGAAGGTTGAACATCTCATAGCCAGCTTCTGTGGCTTAGTAACATAACAGCAGGCTCATGTTGACCAAATGCAAAAAAAAACAAAAAACAAAAAAACAAAAAAAAACAGAGGATGATGTCAGACAGACACTTACTTTGCAGTAGTTTCTTCATCATATTTGGTTTTCAGGTCAAATAATTCTGTTCGAGTTTTTTCCAGGGCTAAAAGGCAAGGACAGAAACCACGATATAAGACACCAATCTTGTTTGTTTTAAGACAGGGTCTATGTAGCCCAGGCTAGCCTTGAACCCATTAGATAGCCAAATATGACACTGAACTTCTGACCTATCGGCTTCTAATTATCTAGTGCTCAGATTACAGCTGTGTGCCAATCCCCAACACCTACTTTTCGAGATGCTAGGGCTCAAATCCAGGGGTTTTGAGTGTTGGATAAGTGCTCTCCTGATTGAGCTATATCCCCATCTCCCCATCTCTTTAGGTTGCTTTTTCAAAGATGGGGTTTCATGTACCTCAGGCTGACCTTGAATTCTGGATCTCCCTGGGTACAATTCCCCAGTAATGGGATTTATAGGCATGTGCCATCAAACCCAGCCAGGACAGTAACTGCTCAAAGTAAAAGGAGAAAAGTCCACGAAGATGGAAGACACACAAAGAATGGAGAAGAAAAGGTCCCTCACTCTCTGCCTCCTCCTCCAGAGAACCATGGCCCACGGTTTGCTGCCTAGACTTCCAGCTTTAAATGTCTTATTATCAGAAGCCATTTCTGCATACGACTGCAGATACAGTTGCATACTTCATGTCTCCATTAATCACAGACCCAAGTGTATGAGGGAGGGCTCATAGGATTACAATGGAGCTGAAAAATTCCTACCACCCAGAGGCAATATGGCTGCCCACTAACTTGCAAGCCTATGGTAATGCTGGTGTGCTGGCAGCTAGGTAAGAACGTGCACATGGTAACTGACCACAACTATAAATAGCTCTGCTACTAGTTTACGCATTTCTGTATAATACCGCAAAAGGCTGTGTGTGCAGATATGTGTGTGCATGTGTGTAGAGTCCAAAAGACAACTTGAGTGTTGTTCTTCAGGTGCTGTCCGCCCTGCTTTTTGTTGAAGCAGGGTCTCCCATTAGCCTGGAACTCACCTAAGGGGCCAGGTTGGCAGGCAGGTGAGCTCCAGGGAGCATCCTGTCTCTATCATCCTGTGCTGGGATTATAAGCATGCTACAGCACACATGGCTTTTCACATGGGCTCTGGAGGTTGCACTCAGACCCTTATGGATCTGAGTGACCTCAGTTCCTAGAACACTTTCAGTCATTATTTTAAAATTCTTGCACTCATTAGAAAAAAGTTTACTGTGGGCTGGAGAGATGGTTCAGAGGTTAAACTCTTTTTTTTTTAAATTTATTCTTTCTTTCTTTCTTTTCTTTCTTTCTTTCTTTTATTATAACTACACTGTAGCATCAGATCTCATTATGGGTGGTTGTGAGCCACCATGTGGTTGCTGGGATTTGAACTCATGACCTTCAGGGGACCCAAGTTTGGCTCCCAGCTCTTGTGCTGAGCAATTCACAAGTGCCTATAACTCCATTCTAAAGGGATCTGATACCTCTGTAGCCACCTGTACTCATGTAAACACACACACACATGCACACACATGAAAAACCCAAAAGTTTATTTTAAAATAGTATGCTCTGTGGAGCGAAAACCTCATCTATGGACTGTCAACTTGATTTACTGGCTGAACTGAAGAGCCAGGGAGAATGGTGCATGTCTGTCATCTTGGCACCAAGAAGGCTGAAGCAGGAGGATGCGTTCCCAGCCACTTGGGTAACAAGGTGTGGTAGCTCTCATTGAGTGGCTGGTCAGCCCCAGTCTTTGTCAGCATGCTCATGTTCCTATCCATCCATCCATCCATCCATCCATCCATCCATCCATCCACCCACCCACCCACCCACCCACCTACCCACCCACCTATCCATCCATCTATCCATCCATCCACCCACCCACCCATCCATCCATCTATCCACCCACCCACCCACCCATCCATTCATCTATCCATCCACCCACCCATCCATCCATCCATCCATCCATCCACCCATTTCCATGTGATGACAAGAATATTTTCTGAGGTTCACCTTTTCCCTTAGTGTTGTAGAATAGAAGTTTTTCTATGTCAAGACACAGAACAATTAGTTTTACTTTTAAGATACTCAGAAGGAAAGCTCCTAGATAAAGAACTGAACATGCCTATCCCTACATACCGCACAGCCAACCTTGAGAGGCAATTCCCACTCATGTGCATAATGCCAGTGATCATGTTCCTATACCCTCAGCAATGACTGGCATGACTGACCTGTTTTTCAAGAACTGACAGTGATAGGCAAAACCACCTTTTACTGATGGTTTATCTGCAAATCTCTGACTGTTAAAAACCATTAGCACTTCCTCTATATGATGCACATTGCTTCTGTGAGCTGCCCTCTCCTTTCCACACTCTCCTACTGGACTGCCTTTTCATTTTCTGGAATTTGTAAGTTCTATATTTATATAGCGAGCAGTGTGTAGACATATGGGTATACACGCATGAATGTGTAATGTGAAGATTGAATGAAAGGTTTTACCCATGCTAGGCAGGTGCCCTACCACTGAGCCACGCCCCCAGCCCCTCACTGGGGGATTCTAGGCAGGGGCTCTACCACTGAGCCATGGCCCCAGCCCCTCACTGGGGGATTCTAGGCAGGGGCTCTACCACTGAGCCATGCCCCCAGCCCCTCACTGGGGGATTCTAGGCAGGTGCCCTACCACTGAGCCACGCTCCCAGCCCCTCACTGGGGGATTCTAGGCAGGGGCTCTACCACTGAGCCACGCCCCCAGCCCCTCACTGGGGGATTCTAGGCAGGGGCTTTACCACTGAGCCATACCCTAGAACCTCCCTGGGGGATTCTCCACTGCTAAGCCACATAGCTTGGTGGTTGTAGTTTTTGGACATTTACTCATTTGACTGTTAAACTGCTTGTGACTATTTTTTGTCCCTCTAACATGTGTGTTCTAAGTTGGATCATGGTGTCGTCTCCTTTTTCTCCCCACATTTAAAGATGCTGTGCTGTTTCCTTTAGGAAACAAAAAAAGAAAGGCAAACTTTGGTATAACCTTTTTTGGTATCTTTTAGAATTTAAGGTTCTGTTACTGCAGTTCGTAACTTCATTTCGGGTAGACCTAAGTCCCCCCACCCCCATTACTGTTCCAAATGAGATGTCAGTTCTTGACAGTCTGTTGATTTAGAAGTGTTTGTTGGAAAGAACAGGAAGGATAGCTGGGGCAGGAGAGCCACCCACATCTACATTTAGCAATCAGTGCAGTGACTAAAGCAGCCAGGTAGAGCAGCCTGGGACACAGGGTTGAATTGTGGGCTCAAGGCTCCTAACTGCAGGATCCCGAGGAGCAACAGGTAGCAGAGGGGCTGGGAACAGGCTGCCCATGCTCGCCCACTTCCCATGTAGCTTCAAATAGGATGGAGAGCATCGAACCTGTTTGCAGAGTCTGGAGTTTGTGCTCAGCTTCCTCCAGCTTTGAGGTGGTGGACATCTGTGTCTCTTGCAGCTTTCTGGAAAGAATTAAAAAAAAAAAAAAAAAAAGAGAGAGACAATGAAGCCAAATTGGTCATCTTGTTTTGACTGCTGAGATAGGCTGTGTGCCCCAGCCCCACTGATCAGCATGCTTCTTTTCTCTGGAAGGCCCAGCTGGAGGCAGCCTCACAGTGCAGCTTGAATCTCTACACCTCAATGTTGTGAATGCGTATTATACAACGTGGGATGTGAACCCCTGGGATCTGTCATGTATGACAATTGGTATGGAAGGTCCTCCTATATGGAACTTGTTCCGAGATGGCGGATATTAAAAAGAAACAAACCAGCATCATCATACACATTGTTTTCTGAAGTTGGGAAGAATGATACATTTACATTCTGCTGACACAGAAAAGGAATCTGTTGGCATAAAGGATGTCCTAAACAGATGTGACAGCTGTCCTTTCCTCTAAAGTGGAACGCAAATGCTACTACAGTGGGTGGGGGAGGGGGATTCTGAGTATCTGAAAGCAGTTTACGATTCCCATGGTCTCCAAATGCAGTCCCCAGCCAAGAAATAACATGCTTTCCTCTTTCCTCTGTGTCTGCAGAAAAAACAGGAATCTAAAATTAAGTTCATTATGTTTATATCATATGAATACAACATATGCTCAACACAATAAACCTGGGGGTAAAAAAGGGGAGAAATGACAGCTTAGAAAATAATAACAGCCAACTTTCTGTCTCCTATAGAAAAGCATTGCTAATATTTTCATGTCCATCTGTTATAAAATGGGATGGATGTGAGCTGGGCTGGAGAGATGGCTCAGGGGTCACAAGCACTGACTGCTCTTGCAGAGGACCTGAGTTCATTTTCCAGTACCTACATCAGATGCAATAGCTCCAGGGGTTCAGTGCCCTCTTCTGGCCTCCATAGGTACATGTGCACATATGGCATAGCCACACAAACACATTCATATGCATAATTAAAATGAAAAACAAATCTTAAGAAAACTCCACTTTAAAAATTGTATGCTCAGGCTGGAGAGATGGCTCAGCAGTTAAGAGCACTGACTGCTCTTCCAGAGGTCCTGAGTTCAATTCCCAGCAACCACGTGGTGGTTCACAACCATCTGTAATGGGATCTGATGCCCTCTTCTGATGTGTCTGAAGAAAGCAATGATGTACTCATATAAATTAAATAAATATAAATAAATATTTAAAAAATTCTATGCTTATGTGTGTCTGTGTACGCATGTGCATAAAGTACAGGTGCACTGGAGTGGAAGCTGGAGGCCAATATCTGTGTCTTCTTCAGTTGTCTTTTCCCTGATTTTTTGAGCCAGTGTCCCTCACTGCTCACTGATTTGGCTAGATTGGGTAGGGAGAGTGTCTTAGCAACCACTCCAACTGTCTCCATGCCTCAGGTCTGGAATGATAGGTGTAGAGCTCTTTTGACAGGGGCACTCAAGCTTGTGTAGCAAGCATTTTACCAACCAAGCCACCTCTTTCATCCTCAAGAGATTTTGTTTGTTTTGTTTTTGAAACAGAATCTCTCTAAATAGCCCCACCGACCTACTCCCTATGTAGACCTTTCACTCACTCACATTCCTGTGCCTCTCAAGTGCTGGAATTAAAGGTAGCTCCCATGGTTTTTAAAAACAAACTTAAGTGAGGGTATGAAGACTGTCCTTTTACTTTCTCCACTCCTCAGCGCTCCTCTGAACTGTTCTGCAGTGCACATAGTGTACCTACGTGACTACAGGCTCATGGACTACTATGTGCCACACAAGGCAGGCAAATATGTAATACACACCAGACTGACAAATACTGTGCTACCAAGTAACATGTAACATTCATGTACACAGTAATGTTAACAGTGCAAAGTAAAATAACATGTAACAGTATGTGTATATTAAATTAAATATAACATGATATGATGCACAGTAAATTTCTTTTCTCCCCTTTTGTGGAGGGGAGGGTTGAGACAGGGGCTTCCTGTAGCCAAGGCTAGCTTTCAACTCTAGATCCTTCTGCCTCCGTCACATGTGACGGGTCACAGGCCATGAAGCCCTGAAGGACTCCCTTTTTCCATCTGCATGCGTGCTTCAGTTTGCCTTCCCTTTCTCAGTGTGCTTGGAGGTGCTCTGCTCCAGAATATACTGTACCTCTCATTCTCAGGAGCCAACCATCTAAGACTGCTTAGCTTCTTTCTGCTAAACATTTCATTAACTATGGTTTGCCTAATTTGGAGAGTGAATCAGTTAAGACAAATTCTAACAGACCAATTTCAGTAGTCATAGGCTACATGCAATTTTTTTTGGGGTGGGGGTGTTAGATATTAAGGATCTTCCCAATTAAAAATCTTCTAATTTAAACTCCTACCAATATGTGTTTGTGTAAACTCTGCCAGCACTAGATAAAATCAAATTAAGTATTCATTGCTGTCTCTTTGCATGCTCAAATACTGGACTCTGCCACCTCTCAGGAGGTTTTGCTATTGCTTGTTTGTTTGTTTGTTTGTTTGTTGGGACAGGGTCTCAGGTAGCCAAGGCTGGTCATAAAGTACATACCTTTCTGTCCACATGTCCTGAGTGATGGGACTGGTAAACTGACCTTTCCTTTTATAAATTAATTAAATTTGTAAAAGCACTGTGCATATATAGAAGATTCACCCCCGGAGATAGGAGCTTGGGTTGGTGGCTAAGAGCACTTGCTACTCTTAAAAAGTCCTGGGTTTGGTTTCCAACACTCACATTACACAGCTCAGCATTGTGTGTAACTCTAGTTCTAAGAGGGCCTCTTCTGACCCCCACGGGCACTGCACACATATGGTACACATAAACTCATACAGGCACCCACACAAATGAAAGAATGTGTGTGTGTGTGTGTATGTGTGTGTATGAGAAAATTTGGGCTTGAAAAATGACTCAGTGATAAAGAACACAAATTGCTCTTCCAGAGGACGAGTTTGGTTTCTAACACTCGTATCAGGCAGCTTACAACTGCATGTAACTCAGCTCCAGGGGCTCTGGCACGCCATTGTGGACTCTTCAGCCCATGTAATGGTGTATGCCAATTCACACAAAGAAAGGCACACATTATTAAAAATAAAAAGTCACCCATTATTGTATAACTTTTTTCTATTTGTTGATATCTTTTTTAAAAAAAGATATACTTATTTTACTTATATGAGTACACTCTGGCTGTCTTCAGACACATCAGAAGAGGGCATCAGATCCCATTGCAGATAGTTGTGAGCCACCATGTGGTTGCTGGGAATTTAACTCAAGACCTCTGGAAGAGCAGCCAGTGCTCTGAACCGCTGAGCCATCTCTCCAGCCCTCTATTTGTTGATATCTTTTTTTTTGTTTGTTTTTTTTTTCGAGACAGGGTTTCTCTGTGTAGCCCAGGCTGTCCTGGAACTCACTCTGTAGACCAGGCTGGCCTCGAACTCAGAAATCCGCCTGCCTCTGCCTCCCAAGCGCTGGGATTAAAGGCGTGCACCACCACCGCCTGGCGTATTTGTTGATATCTTAAAAACATTATTATTACTGTTTTTTTTTTATTTTTGTTTTAAAATGTGGATGGTCATGTTGACATAAATTTTCAGATACAATTAGAAAAATTTCCACTTCAAAAGCATTTTTAAAAAATATATCAAACTTTTCTTTCAGTATATAATGAATTGATTATTATTCAAATTCCAGCGCTTAGTTTTTTTTTTTAAATTGG
>NW_022196905.1:130455491-130497195 GCF_008632895.1 Mastomys coucha
ATGTGTGGTGTGTGTGTATGTGTGGTGTGTGTGTATGTGTGTGTGTGTGTATGTGTGCGTGTGGTGTGTGCGTGTGTATGTGTGTGTGGTGTGTGTCTGGTATATGTCTGTGTGTGTGTGTGTGTGTGTGTGTGTGTGTGTGTGTGTGTGTGTGGAAGTCAGAGGACAACTCTGTGGAATGGCTTCTCTTTCCATTTTATGAGAGTTCCACCAACCAAACTCAGGCTACCAGGTTTGTGTAGCAAGTACATTCATTTGTTTTCCTTCTTTTGTTCTTTAAGTCAGGGTCTCACTGTGTAGCCCTGGCTGGTCTGGAACTCATTTTGTAGACTAATCTGGCCTCAAACTCATAAAACTGCCTACCTGACAGCATGTGCCACCATGCCTGACCTTATTTTCTTCATATTTATTATTTATTTTTACTTGTTTTTGTTTGAATTGGGGTCTATGTATAGTTAGTGCTGATCTGGAACTGGCCACATGGAACAAGTTGGCCCCAAACTCACCAAGGTGTAAGATCTGAATGGCTCTGCTTCCCAGGTCCTGGGATTAAAGGCATGCACCCAACAGAACACCTAGCTTTTCCTCTTTATAAATGGAGCCAATGAAGTCAGCACCACAGTATCCCTGAAGCTTTTGTGACTTGGGAGGTGTCCTAGTTAGACGTAATTGTCAACTTGACAGAGCCTAGAGTCATCTGAGAGGAAAGCCTTGATTGAGAAGCTGCCTAAGTCAGATTGGCTGGCAGGCATGTTAGGGGTGGGGAGTGTCTTAATTGTTAATTAATTTGAGAGAGCCCAGTGTACTATGAGTGGCACCATCCAGGATGGATAAGGAAGCAGTACTCCTCTATGGTTCTGCGCCAGGTTTTTGCCCTGACATCATACAATGACAAATTGTGACCTAAAAGACAAAAGAAACTTTTCCTCGAATTGTTTTTTGGTATAATATTTTATTATAATAACAAAAAAAAGGTAGAATTTTTGTTGTTGTTTGTTTTTAATATTGAAAGTAGAGACTGAACTGGGGCAGCATGCAGTTAAGCATGACGTTTATCAGGGAGCCTTACCTTAGCTTTGTGCCTGACATCTTTTATTTTTGTTTATTTATCTTTTGTAGGAAAGGTCTTGCTCTATGCTGGATTAGAACTCATGATCTCCTAGGTGTGATGGTGTATGCCTTAATTCTAGTACGTAGTGGCAGGCAGATTTCTGTGAGTTTGAGGCCATTCTGGTTGATATATCGAGTTCCAGGCTAGCCAAAGTTGCATAGTGAGATCTTACCTCAAAACAAAAACATAAAAGGAACTCACGATTCATAAAAGGAACAAAGACTCGGGAATACTGGGATCCTAAGTGCGTGCCAGTGTACCTGGCTCCTGAGATCTTTTTGAAGCCACCCTTAAAACTCTGATGACCTATGAAATCAATGGCCAATAGTACAACAAAACCCCACGCCAGGACTGGGAGATGGCTAAGTGAGTAAGCTGTTTGCCACACAAGCTGAGGACCTGACCAATTGGTCTAGCTGAACTGGACAGCTCTAGGTTTAGTAAGAGACCTGGTCTCAAAGAATAAGGTGGAGAGTGATAGGGGAAGACACCACACCTCTCACTGACCTTTGGCCTACACACACACACACACACACACACACACACACACACACACACCCTTATCAGCAAACCTAACCCCTTCCTTGAAACTATAAATCTTGTTAGTGCCTACTGTTAAAATGTATGTGCATTTCCTGTGCTAGTGCTAAAATTTAACATCTTAATTTAACTAAAGAGTTTTTAAAAATCTGACTAACATAGTTAGAACTAGCAAGCTTAGGAGTTCCCATAGCGTTTACAAGAATCTGACTTTCATTAAATTGCTCCATTAGTGGAAAACTACTCCTTTATGGAGAAAGTCTGGAATAAAGTAAGCCATTAGAAAGCCGTAACTGCCGCTCAGCAGGCACAGCCTCCGTGGGTTTTACTAATCAGGTGGAGGGTCCCTTACCCGAAGTGCCTGGACCACAACTGTGCCAGACATTTAGAGATTTTGACTTCTGAAATATTCATGTAGATGGTACTGGGTGAAAGTGTCACGTTTGGAGTGCTCTAAAAAAGCCTGAACTCTCTGTTACTTTTGGTGCTGGGATGCAAACCACACCCTGCACAAGCTAAGCATGTGTACTGAGTTACCTCAGCCTGGGGCATGCTTAACTTTTTCAGTATTTACGGTTTTAGATGTCAAGAATATTTCAGATTTTTGGATTAGGGATCTCAGTTCCTTGTTTTATGAGGTACTGGGGCAAAAGAAAACAAAACAAAAAATACTTTTTATGTGACACATAAATATCAAATTCAATAACCGTAAATGGAGTTCCAGGCTTCTGCGGGGGGTGTCTTAGAGGAAGCTGTCCATTGCTGCTTCAGCTCAAGTACAGCTGCCACTGTCAACTTGTGTTTCACTTACAGAAGCCTTGTCCTCGCTCTGCAGGACTCAAACACTGTGTTCTGGCTACCTGTCACCTCACCCCTGCCACCAGGAGAAAAGGGACATGTTGCACTCAGGGGACTGTTCAACAAAGAACAAGGATCACTGTCATTTTTTGAACAAATTTTTGTGGTAGTGTTGAGGACCCTGAGGCCTCGCTCACAGGGAGGTTATTGGCAGTTGCTCTACCTACCGTTGAACTGTGTATCTGAGCCCTTTAAGCAAAACTTTGCAGTAGGAGCATTTGGGGCTTTTGTCAGCAAACTGGGCTGATTTCACATGTAGAGTTTTCAAACCGTCATGTGATGGACATCAGGGTTGTCGGTGAAGTGTTTGCCCGTGCTGGGAGCCTGATAGCACAGGGAGGCGGTACTTACCTCTCCTTCTCTGCAAAATCATTTTGTAGTTTCTGCTCTTTCTCCAGAGCGATGGTCTCGGCCTGGCTCTTCAGGGTCTGCTCGTATTCTCGGATTTTTTCCTTAAGTGCTTTTATCGTAACCTCTGCAGAACGAAAGACAGAAAAACCAACAGTAAGGGAAGCGGTTCCTTGTAGCTGGGTGAACCATGCTTTTGTAACCTGCCGGGATCGCTGTATTTTAAACCTAAGCTTGTCTGGGCCGACACAAAATCAATGGTTATGAGTCCCTTTGGGGACCTTTTACTCCCTCAATGTGAAATTGAACTTGTAGTATTCAAGTTGGGGAGGATCAATGGGTTTTGCCAGGAAGGATTGTGGTGGTCCCTCCAGCACACTTAGAAAAGGGGGAAAATCGATGGTAAAATGTAATATTGTCTTTCTGATGCATCTTAAGTTGGTTCTCTACAGAGCGCAGACTGATCAAGTTTGGTGTGGGCTTAGAGACTCTCCTACACAGAAAGGGGCAAATGTTTTGAAAGTCAAGGCAGATTCAGACCTCATCAGCCACCAAGGCGCTTTGCTGTTGTTTCTTAGGGAGTGGAAAATGCCAAGCTCTGTGGCTGAGGGTCACTTGCCGAGCCAGGGACGGGGGAAACTACCATGGAGTTGGGTGCTGGTGTGCACTCTGCCCTGGCCACCTGCTTTAGTGGATGAGGGCTTCATATGTAGATCTGATCCTGAGGGGTGTGAGAGGGGTCTGGAGGTACCGGAGGCGAGGGTGTCTGAGGAGGGGCCAGCTGCGGGTCTAGCTGGACTGCATAAGCAGCAGGGCCCATGCTGCTCTCAGAAGTGGTTTCCCACCATGACACACTGATAGCCGTGCCTTCCGTTACTTGAGCTGAGGCTATCCAAGCAAAACAACTGAGTGTTGCTGGGTTCCAACTAGGTGTGATCCTAGGACAGAACCTTGAACTCAGCCCTCTATTCTAACAGTCACCCTGTGGGACTCTGTGCATCGTGATATCTGTGCATCCACAAGCAGTGGAGCCATCTCTTACAAGGCCTACTTGAGGGCTTTGTTTTTCCATTCCCAGTATCTGGCGCAAGTTGAGGTAGAGTATGGAGAAGCAGAAACTGGCAGGCTTGAAGCCCTAGTACTCCATAGTGCCATCTGTCAGGCAATGGGTATGTTGTGTGTTTCCATCAACACTCATGGAAACAAATTAGGACTGGAATGGTGGCCCATGCCTGTGATGCTAGTGTCTGTGAGGAGGCTGACGGAAGAGAATTATCAATTGGAGGCTACTCTGAGCTACATAGTAAGTTTGAGGATTGACTCAGCTACACAGTGAGTTTGAAGTCAGCTTAGGCTACATGGTGAATTTGAAGGCGGCCTGAGTTACAGAATAAGTCTGAGGTTAGCCAAGCCTATATACAGTGAGTATGACATCAGACTGGGCTATATACGGAGTTTGAGGTCAACGTGAGCTACATGGCAACTTTGAAGCCAACCTGGCCTGGACAAAACCCCTGTCTCAGAGGGAGCAAAAAGGGCATGTCACTGGAGCTAAAAGTAGTAAGAATTAGAAGATTTTCTTTAAGTCTTTTTTTGGGGGGGGGGGGGTTGAGACAGGGTTTCTCTGTGTAGCCCTGGCTGTCCTGGAACTCACTCTGTAGACCAGGCTGGCCTCGAACCCAGAAATCCGCCTGCCTCTGCCTCCCGAGTGCTGGGATTAAAGGCGTGCGCCACCACCACCCGGCGGGAGAGAAAGTCTTGAAGGATCCCAACTCATAAGCCAAACACTTCCCTTTTAAGTAAGCCAGTACTGTCCCCTGTGGTCCCAAAGAACCAGGCTGAAGTAGGATCTGACCCCCAAAATTTCTGCATCCCACCGTGGAACCAATCTCCAGTCAGTGTGTGATCATAGGCCTGACGGCAGCCATGGAGCCTTCTACCCTCACACTCCAGGCCTGTCTGTCCCAGCTTTGCTTACATCATTCCAGCCTCTTTCTGGATCTTCCCACAGACAGTGCCCCTCCCGAGTCTGTCTCCAACAGTCTTAAAGGCAAAAAGGATGTTCTTCACAATCCTTGTCATTTAGCTTTTGATTAGTTTTCTAAAAGCTCACTAACCAGCAGGGCGTGCAGAGGAGCCAGCCAGACCGATACCCCGCCCTCCTACCTAAGTCCTCACCTGTGTCTCCAGAACAAAACCAAAGGCACACAGACACAGGAAACTTGGGAGTTGCTTTATAAACCTTGTGACTGTTGTTGAATTGGGCCTTTTCTTCAGAAGGTTCTAAGGCTTTCTGCATTGTTTGTTTTTATTTTTTATTAGTGGAGACTTGAACCGAAGGCCTTGATCATGCAAGGCTGGGCGAACACTTAAACCACTGAGCCACTCCCCTAGTGCCTCACTGAAAGATGTTCATCTGCTGACCTATATATCCTTAGCCCTCTTTCTGCTTTTTATTTGTGAAACAAGCTCTAACTAAATTGCTCAGAACAGCCTTGAACAAGCCTGTAACCTAGGCAGGCCTTGAACTTTGAATCCTCCTACCTTGGCCTCTGGAGTACTAGGACTGCTGTTCACACCAGGCCAGGTTCTAGGATTTTGAACACACCTGGTTTTCAAGGCAAAGCCTTTGCTTTCCATGCCTTGTGATGTAAGGTAATACTTCCTGTTCTCTCTCTCTCTCTCTCTCTCTCTCTCTCTCTCTCTCTCTCTCTCTCTCTCTCTCCACAATGAATAGATGAGGTCAACATGGGAGGAATGGTGTGTAAGCATACAGCTTGCAAGGATGAGTCTTGTCTGGAGCCTTAATGGATCGGTAGCAATTACTAAATGACTTACTGTGTATGACCCTTTGATCAGGAGCTGGCTGTCTGACAGGTGTCGCCCAGAGGCGACACATCAGTCTTTGAAAAGACAGATCCTATCACAAGATGATACAGGAGGAATTTTCAAAGAATCCCGATCCGGCCCAGACCAAGGGCAATAAAATCCTATGTAGTTATTGCGGGAGGAAAAGTTTAGCTGTGGCATAGCTAGGCAGTATCATTATCTTTGTTTAAGAGATTCGGCTGCTTGCCCCACCCTGGCTTCATGAGGAGGGTAACAATTACATCCAGTTCCAACACTATGAAGAAGGCAATTAAGGGGGGGGGGGGGGGGGGGGGGGGCAGAAAGCACAGCCAGGCAGGCATTGCCACCGACCTTGATTTTTCACTTCAGCAAACTCCTTGTTGTACTCTTCTAGTGTTTCCCTAAGTTTCTGGTTCTCTGTTTCAATGTCGTGTAGACGCTGCACTTTTATTTCCAGCTGTTGCCCGACGTCCAGGGCTGGTACCGGATCTACACAATGAAAGAACACAGGTCAGCATACTCACCCAGACCCTCATCTGGGAAACACTCTACCACCAAGCTATGCTCTTAGCCCCTCACTGGTGAATTCTAGGCAAGCCCTCTTCTGCTGAGACACACTCCCAGTTCATTACCAGGAGAGTTCAAGTAGGTGTTGTACCTCTGAGCCACGCCCAGTCCCTTACTGGCAATTCTAGGCCAGTATCCAGAAGTCATCTCCTGGAGACTTTCTTGTGGCCTAGATTCCCCTTTCATTGCCACTTTAGCCACTGGCTAGGTACTCAGTCCAAGACTCTTAACATCTGGAAATGGGGTGACAACAGAACTCACTGGGATTTGCCAACTCTGGTGGCTGGGATTCTTTTAAGGATTTTCTTTTTTTTTTTTTTTTTTGGTTTTTCGAGACAGGGTTTCTCTGTGTAGCCTTGGCTGTCCTGGAACTCACTCTGTAGACCAGGCTGGCCTCGAACTCGGAAATCCTCATGCCTCTGCCTCCCGAGTGCTGGGATTAAAGGCGTGCACCACCACCGCCCGGCTAAGGATTTTCATTCACTGGTCAGATAGAAATAGAGACGCAGGTGTACTGAGTGGGAGGAAGGGAGCCTCAGGGCAGCCTATTTTATTTACAGAGCCTTCTCTGGGGGATACTGGTCTGTGAAAGGTGCCTCTACATTAAATAAGTGTAGGAAGTGCAAGGACCTGGAACTAAGGGAGTTGCTCAGGCCACAGAACACTTGTATAGACAGGACATCTTCTTAGAAGAGTCTCACAGTGGCACTTACTACAGAAGAGGCACTAAAATTCATTGAGAAGGAAGGGCTAGCCTGGGTTTACCTGGTTGACTGGTAGGCCCAGAGAAAGCTGAACTAAGCCTGCTGACTCCAGGTGGTCACAATTCTATACATACATGGAAACTCTCAGAGAGAGGAGAGTACCCCAGGGCTCTGTAAGTCCATGCCCTTGTCTTTATTTTATTTTACTTTTTGAGGCAAAGGCTCATGTAAACTATGCTGGCTTTGAATTTCTGATCCGCCTGCCTTCATTTGTCAGGTGCTAGGATTAGAGGCAACATCACATTTAGATCGTGTGCTGCTGTGTATCGAATCCAGAGCCTTGTGCATTAGTGCTTTGTGCTTGTTGAAGTTTGTGGAAGGTCTATCCCTGAACTATATCTACAGCATGATGCTGGGTGTTAAGAACAGTTAAAGGCATGCAGCTAGCTGCTGGTTCTAAGATGAGGGATACCTATAAAAGTGCAATTGGTGATGACCCATAGCAGGCCTGTGGCCAGCCAGCTAGGAAGGCACCAAGTTCCCCATTAGAATACAGAGAGCAAAAGAGCATCTGGGCCAGTCCTGGGAGACATTGTAGACAAAGAACATGATGTTTGGGGCTGGGAAGATGGCTCCGTCAGTAGAGCTTGCTAAGCAAGCATAAAGACCTGAGTCTGAGTCCCCAGCACCCACATAAGCAGCCAAGTGAGGGCCTTGGTAATCCCAGTAGTAGTGCAGTGGAGACAGATGGATTTCTCTAGCTCACTGACAGCTAGCCTTGCAGTTTGTGAGTTCTAGGTCAGTGAGAGATACTACCTCAAAAGACAGGGTAGATGGCTCCTGAGGAACAATACATGGAGCTGACTCTGGCTTCCACATCTAGGTTTCTTTATACTCACACATACTGGCCCTCTTCCCCAAAGGAATGATGTCTGCCATCACATTTACTCAGGGTTAGATTTTAGTCTACAGTTGGAAAAAGTAGACAGGCAATTTATAGGACTGGGTTTTGGTCTCTGGCTTTCCCAAGAATTCTCAGCAGAAGGTAGACAGACAGACAGACAGACAGACAGACAGACAGTAAATGCTCTTAGACAATATGATCTTCCTTTTCCTTCTGTTTAGGAGGCAATTATAACCCACCTGCTGGGCCCCGGGGGAACACACCCTTTGGAATTCTGAGAGTAGAAGAATATCCAAGTCACAGGGCTTAGAAAGATTACTGAATCTATTTGTGGAAGGGGCGCCAGCCTCGCCGAAGGATGGCTGTGGAGATTTAGTCTCCTCTCAAGGAATGCTAAACACCACACATGGCAGATCAGTGAGGGTATATATTCAAGAACTCACTTAACTTTCCATACCAGAGTCATTAATTTTTCAGACCACCCCTGGTTCCTGGAAGCAAGGGCTGGCCTGGAATTCTCTGCGATGTCAATGTGTTCACAGCGTTTACTCCATGCGTCACCAGGATGTATGAAGGTAGAGTCTGCAGCCCTGAGGGAGCCCGGCACTGGGGCTTAACACCAACACTGTCCATCATGTGACTCTCAGGCTTGTTGGGCACTTATGCGGCCTCTATACACAGTCTCTTTCTCATTCATGACTTTTCATTATTATTTTAATTAGCATTAAAATATTTATGTTATGTTAGATTGCTAGAGCTATTTTGGGAACATAGTTCTTCTAAGCAGGAGTGGCAATAACAAGAAAAGTGAAATTCTCAGAACATCCCAGGTACTTTTTTTTCTTTTAATTGTACTGTCTTCCTAGGAAACTTGAATCCCTCTCTGCCCTCCATGTCTTCAGGCTGGGAAAATGGATTGAGAAAAATGAGCACTATGCCCACAACCTCCTTTATACAGAAGGACCATCTGAGCTTGACCCAGGTCAGGGATGAGGAGAAGAGCTGTATGCGCAGAGCACTCTAGGAATGTTCACAGACATTGCCTTTTCTAGCACGACTGCAAGTGCCTATCTGACTTTTCAGGAAGTAAGGCTGCATTCTGTACATGTGTGTGTGCGTGTGGAAAGGTATTGATGATGGGTGTCTTCCACAATCTTTCTCCACCTTGCTGAGACAGTGTCTTTCATTTGGCCTGGACCTCACTAAGTAGGCCAGGAATCCACCGGTTTCCACTTCCCTAGCTCCAGTGATTACAAACTCGTAGGAGCTTTTTACATGGGTCCTGGGGATGGAACGTGGATCCTCACGCTTGCCAAGCACTTAACTGACTGGGCCATGTCCCCAGGCCCCGCCAGGCCATCCTATTTAAAGGCCAGGACCCAGTGTGCCTGCTTCTGATGAAAAAGTAGCTTCCATCTTGCCATTCAGCAGGAATCCAGTAACATATGAAGAAGACACACTTTATGAGCAAATAGTAACCAACTATGCCTTAAGACAAATTCTCAGCACGCCCCACTGTAAATGGAAGTTCTGGCACTCTTGTAATTATTCATTATAGCATCTATATTTAATTTAACAGTACTAAAGTTAATGTCAAAGTAGCAAAACTGGCCACAGAATAGAAAAGGAATTGAATGTTCAAATAGTTTGGTGCATTAGACTCTCAACTTTACGATGGTACATTGCATGACTAAAGGCCTACAGCATTGGAATATTGTTTTGGGATATGTAAAAGCCATTGGTAAAGTACCTCATAGGCTTAATTTTTATTATGTGTATTAAAGGAACGGCTAATTACCACATGATGGTATAATAGTCCTAGCATGTTTGAGCTGGAGACCAAAACAATGAACTTCAGCATGCCAAACCCCGACCTGCATGTTAAGCTGAGGAAATCATAGCTTTCTGTCTCGTTAACAATTTCCAATGCCATTTAAACTCCACACAAGCATTGTTAGGTCTCAGGCTGTACGTCAGGAACCTCTCAACTCAGCAGTTCAATTACAGAATTGTCTGAGGGAGGAGACAGAACACACCCATAGACAGAAGAATAACATGCGAAGTTCTATAAGCCACCTGCCCAGCCTCCAACCCAACACGCTTCGCCACTATCCCTATCCACCCACCATGACAAACTCAAAAAACATTTTACGATCATCTGATAAGTTAATTCCTAAAGCAGGCTTGGAGGTAGTGAGCAGTTCGTTATGCAATTCAGGACCTTAAACAGCATAATTATATAACAAACAACCCTATCACCTGGATTTATTCAGCACATTTTGCTAAGCGCGGTAACATTAGCTCATTAATTCTAGTCATCCCTGCACAGGCTGGGGGAAGGCATGCTGAGATGTGTCAGGCGCTGGCATCTCCCCCAGGGACAGGGATGGAACGAAAGCTGGCCAGGCCAACAGGTATGCAAAATGCTAATTATGAATGCTGCTTCCTGAGCCAGCAGTCACCTCAATTATACTGTCTCTTCATGCACTAATTTAACAAGGGTTTCCTAAGTGGCTACATGATCTGGGAAAGGCCAAGGTTGGGCACTGCAAGGGACACTGAGCCAAGTTATCAGGAGCCAGCTTCCCTGGAGAAGTAGTCTAGGTAACATCAAATATCAATGGAAAAGCAAAAAACGGCCACATTAAAGATCACATGACTGGAGGATAGATTCCATATAAATGAGCAAAGAAGAGTAAGAGGAGACAGAAATACTTGAGGAGTTGCCTTAATAGAGACAAAGGGAGAATCAGGAGCACAGTGCCAGGCAGGATCAGAACCATCCATCACCACTAAAAGTAACTGATAATGTTAATTTTATGACACAAGGATGCTAAAGGTTCACAAGGTTCAGGATACTAAAGGAATGCTTGATAAGCAAGACTAACACCTTGCTCTGAAAGGCTTGCCAAGGGAGCTGAAGGTATATACATCCCAATACACTAACCAAAAACTGAAAAAGACCTTCCATAATAATGGGTACAAATATCAAAACTCCATTCACATCTATTAATAACAGAGATGTAAAATCATTTCTCCCTGTGGTGATGGGGAAGAAACTTAGAGCTGTGAGAATGCAAGGCCGCTGAGCCACGCCCCCAGCCCCTCCCTGGGGCATTCTAGGCAGGTGCTCTACCACTGAGCCACGCCCCCAGCCCCTCCCTGGAGGATTCTAGGCAGAGGCTCTACCACTGAGCCACGCCCCCAGCCCCTCCCTGGGGGATTCTAGGCAGGGGCTCTACCACTGAGCCACGCCCCCAGCCCCTCACTGGGGGATTCTAGGCAGGGGCTCTACCACTGAGCCACCCCCCCAGCCCCTCCCTGGGGGATTCTAGGCAGGAGCTCTACCACTGAGCCACGCCCCCAGCCCCTGACTGGAGAGATTTGAGGCAGATGCTCTGAGGCAGAAGCCTAGCAAAATGTCAGTATGGATGCAGAAGCCTGAAGAACACTACCAACCAACCACCTCAGTGGACCCACACAGCTACATAACAAGTGTTCCTTTAGTATACATGGGGAATATCCTACAGCAAGCAGAGCTGCAAACAAGTCTTGATAAATTCAAAAGAACAAATATCATCTGAAGCACATTCTCTGGCCACAATGGAGTAAAACATGCACTGGACCTCTTAAGAACATAAAAAAGGAACAAATCAAATGCAAAAGCAGAAGTGAGCAAAGGAGATTGGGGAGCAATAAAACTGAAAAGGCAAAGAGAAAAAAAAATCAATGCAAACAAAAGCAGGTTCTTAAGGAAAAAAGAAATCATTGAAATTGATTAGCTCCTAGCCAGACTGATCTAGAAAAAAAATAGAATTTACAAATCCCAAGATCAGAAAATGCCAGAATGGATATGACCAGACATCCTTTAATTCTTTTCTTTCTTTCTTCCTTCTTCCTTCCTTCCTTCTTTTTTTTTTTGAGACAGGGTCTCATTACATAGCACTAGATGGCATGAAAATCAGTATGTAATCCAGGCTGGCCTCAAACTCACAGAGATCTGCCTCCCTCCGCCTTCTGGATTGCTGGGATTAGAGTAGTGCACTACCACAATTGGCACAACATACAGAGTCTTAAGAAGGCAGAATGTACCTTTAGTCTCCACATGTATGAGTTTGAGGCTAACCTCCATATATTGAGTTCTAGGCCAGCCAAGGCTATATAGTAAGATTCTATCTAAAAAAAAAAAAAGATGATATATACTACGATTAACGTCATGCCTAAAGCCTGGTATGGTGGTGCATGCCTATAATCCCAGGAGTAGGGAAAACACTGATATGCAGATCAATGTAAGTCCCAGGTCAGATTGGTTGATATGGTGACAAAACCCCAGAAAGATAACTCAGTGGGTAAAGCACCTGGCATGCCAGCATGAGTACCTGAGTTCTGATTCCCAGAATCCATCTAAAAATGCCAGGTCAGGCACCAGTGGGGACACAAGCAGCCCTGGGGTCTGTTAGCTAGTCACCTTAGTCTACCTGGAGGGTCCCAAGTCCCAGTGAAAGATTCTGCCTTAAAAAACAAGATAGCTCCTAAGGAATAATACACTAGCTTGACCTTTGACCTACACACACTCCCCTGTGCATCTACATATATAAACAAAAGTAGAAATACAGTTGGAAATGATCCAATCTGACTCAGAAAGAAATAAAACAGTTTATAATACGATACCTTTTAAATATATATACATATATATATATATATATATATATCCCCCTCCCCAAGACAGGGTTTCTCTGTGTAGCCCTGGTTGTCCTGGAACTCACACTCTATAGACCAGACTGGACTCAAACTCAGAAATCCGCCTGCTTCTGCCTCCCAAGTGCTGGGATTAAAGGTGTGCGCCACCACCACCCTATACCTTTTAATGAAGTCTAATTTGAAATGAAACCCAGCAATACCAGGCCCACTGTCATCACTCCATCACAGGAGCTATCTATCGGTAGAAAATGGTTGCTAAGGGATTGGAGGAGGAGGAATTTTCTTCAGTGGTGTAGCCACTTGTCATAGCAGCTTCGAAGGGGGGAACACATCCCAGCTCATGAAGTGAGCTCACAGCCCTGCCTTCTGGTTAATAAACACAAAAATCTGTATTCTATATTCCCTACAAATTTAAAGACAAAAATCTTTAGTAAAATGCTAATAGATTGATCTAGCTAATTTTGCTTGCTCTTTTTTTCCCCCATTTGTTATTTGCTCATTCAGAAGTGCTGGGGATTGAACCCTATGTATCTATGTATCTATATATCCATTTATCCATCCACCCATCCACCCACCTATCCATAAGGTAGTGGTGAGGAGTAAACCCTAGGCTTTGCACATGTTAGGTAAGTACTCTACCACTGAACTTGCCTTGTATGCATGAGGACCTGCATTTCATCACTAAAATACATGTAAAAAAGCTGGGGTGGGGTGTGTGTGTGTGGGCAGGTGGTGGACGCTTCTAAGCCCAGAGGCAGGAGGCTTTGAAGTCTCTGGGGGCTACTCTAACCTAATTGGCAAGCCTTAGCTCTCAGTGAGAGACTGTCTTAAACAGACAAGCAAGCAAGCAAGCAAGCAAGCAAGCAATACCACCACCACCACCAAAATCCCAAGGTGGGCAGCTCCTGAGGAATAACATCCAAGGTTGATCTCTGGTCTCTATATGCACACACATATGCACCCACATACACACACTCCAACAGAACTTCAGTGTACTGGTGATAGAGCTCAGTACTAGAATGCTTACCTCGCATGTGCAAGGCCCCGGGTTCAATGTCTAACACCATTAATATAATATAATATAATATAATATAATATAATATAATATAATATAATATAATATAATATAGTATATATGTGTGTGTGTGTCTTTATACTTAAGTAATTTTCAAGAACAACTTTTAAATGTCTTAATAAAGTATTTTAACTTCCTTCACTGACCACTGCTTTGTGTGTTGTGGCACTGGAGATTTACTCACACTAGGCAAGCACACTGCCACGAAGCTACAGCCTCAGATCTCTTTACTTTTCATCTTTACACAGCGTCTCAGTAAGTTGCCTAGGCTGTACTTGAACTCACTTTGCCTCCAAAGAACTGGAATTGTAGTTATGAACTACTATGCCTGGCTGTAGCTTCTTATTTTTAGAATGTGATATATAGAGTTTTCTCAAAATACACTACTATAATTGTCTATGCATATTATGTACATAAAATAAGAATATCTTGGGGCTGTGAATCCCAATTTTTTTACTTGAGATAAATGGCAATATCTCAGTTGGTAGAGTACTTGTGTGGTACACATGAGGTTCTGAGTTTGATCCCTAGCTTCAAATAAACCAGGCCTGGTTTATACCTCCTGTACTCAGGAGGCGGTAGGATGATCAGAAATTTAAAGTCATCCTCAGCTATAAAGAGAGTCTGAGGCTAGCCTGAAGATACATAAAGATGTCTGGCCAGTGCTCTGGATTGATGGATTTGGGTACTGGGCCAAGAGTGGCCAGTAGTATGCAGTAGAAAGGGGTGAGCCCAGGGAGCAAGGAATTACAGGAATGTGGATGAGGAACGTAGTGGCAGGTGTGGTAAGAGGGGCTTAAATGTAGGCCAGCTTCTGGAGATGCAGGCCTACATCTAAGCTCCTACAATTATTAGGAATGAGGATAGAACACAATCTTTGATGATACCTACATGAAGGCCAATCCACCTTCATTGTGGTGACACCATTCACTGTCTCCGAGGGAGGTTTGTGTGTGTGTGTGTGTGTGTGTGTGTGTGTGGTTTTATGCTCCTGAGGAGTTTCAGAAATCACCTAGGACAGCTAGCTTGTCTACACTGAAAAGGAAGCTGAGGAAGAAGCCAGGGCGAGAGTGTGACCAGATAGAGTGGTGACTCAACAGGCGTGGTCACCTCTCAGGAAAGTGCTTCTGTGGGGACAGAGCACAAAAGAAGAGAATGTTTGGGCCAGTCTGGGCTGCTTACAGACTCCAGCCACCGCCCTTCCCCTGACCCTCTAGCAGCACTTTTATACAAACATTTGTTTGGGTGTCTCTGTCTGCTACCCAGGCAGCTGGCATGCCCAGTAGAGAGAAGCAGTGTCAAGTAAAGTTACCAAATAACTGTCCCAAGTTACAGAAGGCATACTGATGGGATGCACCAAAGCTATAGAATGACAAGCCAGCTTCAGATCTGGCTAGGGCTCAGGGATGATTTGGGGATGGCAGTTGGGCTTGTGGCAAATGGACCCACCCCATACTGTGAGGGCTTAGAAACCCCATCTTAATAAACCCCGGACCCATGTTTGCATAGAGCTCTGCAGACTACACAGGGCTGTCCCCTGCCGCTAGTTCCAGGATGAATGTGTTCCTTGTGAGCACCATCCCAGGGATGACATCACATGCAGGCCGATTCTACTCTTTGCCGGGACACTCTGGGCTAATGTAATCATACGATTACATAATTAACCCAGCTGTCTCATTAAGAAAATCAACTAGAATTCAGGGCATAATTAGTTATATGACAATTAGCATGCTGATGAGCAACCGATGAAAAGCTGTCTAGATACCCAGCGTGCCAGGACCACCCCAAGTCATGTCCGGGCTTAGGGTGGGGGGTGGGAGGTAGGGAGGAATGGGTGGGATGAGGCCACACACCTTGTGTACAAACACATCAAGAAGGATTCCCTGGGTCAGTTTGGGGAGTTCTCAACATGCCAGTCAGTACAGCCAAGGGTTGGGTGGGCGGGACCAAAATGGAAGGCCCTAAAAATGAGGAGAGCATGCTGAAGCAGCTGGCACAGACACAGGCATCCACCTTGTAACTTTCACTCTTCAAAGTGTTTACAGCTGAGTGTTGAGAATGTGGCTCCGTGAGAAGAGCTCTTGCACAGCATGCACAAAGCCCTGGATTCCACCCCCAGTACTACATTAACAAAATATGGTGGCATACACCTGTAAACTTAAAACTTAGAAGGTGAAAGCCAGAGGAGGAGCTATCCTTGGTATACAGTGATGCAGAAGCCAGCACAAACTCCATGAAACTATCTCAAAACAAAATCACGAGTTTATAGTTGATCGATCACTTGTTAATAGCATATAAAAGATAAAAGATGTGTCAAATTTGTCTGGTGTCCTAGTCATGGAGGGTGGAAAAAAGCTGTCCCCTGTCTGGTTTCCAATTCTCCAGTGTGAAGCATAACTACTTCTTGTTCCTTCAGGACCAGCTTCAGGCTAGAGAGCCTGAGGGAAATCAGGAAGTACTGGATGCCTGCCCGTAACCCAAGCTGCACTGCTCCTCAGAAGTCCCTGGTTTCCTTCTTGTCTTGGTTTAGTGCCTGAGATTGTTTCTTAGTATTATGAATGAAAATGTCCCAGGAAGACAGACAAGACACCTATGAGGGTGATCGTGCATGTCTCAGTGACTAAAGTCACTCTGTAAGGATGAGGAGTGTTGTTCTACTTTGCCAGCATCAGGAGTCTTGGATGCTGATCTTGAACTTGACAGCCTGCTGGGATCAGACGAGAGCAGCCATGTTTTTCCAGCCTTGAAAGCTAGCATACCAATAGCATGGTGGCATGAAAACCAAGAGGGGGTTCTAAGCAGCCCACCAGACCCTGTCAGTTCTCCCTGGGCCAGCAGGAAGGAAGGAGGAATAGAAGCAAAGTTTCTAATTTGATCTGTAAACGGCACAAAGGACCAGATGGCTGTTTCACCTTTGTGGAGGGACATTAAAAAAAAAAAAAAAAAAAAAAAAAAGCAGCTCTCAACCAAGGCTGTAGCTCTGCTTGTCGAGTGCTGGCTTACCATGCTCAATGGTCTGGATTCGATCCCTAGCTTCCTGACTGTGGATGCAATGTGACTAGCTGCCTTATGATCTTGCCATCATGCCTCCCCTCATGATATATTGTACCTCTTAAAACTGTGAGCCCAAACAAATCCTTTCTCCCATAAGTTGCTTTTGTTTATAGCAATAAGAAAAGTAACCACCACACAGGTGCTTTTCAAAAAACACAGGCTAGTTTCATAGGGTAATCAAGCAAGTTGAGGTGGTTCTTATACCACGGGTTGGAGTCCTGTTTCATGAGGCGATAAATATTTTATAGTGCTGGTAATATGCTTCCTAAGACTTCAATTTTAAAAGCTCCCAGGCACTGATTTTGCATTTGAAGGGTCTCATTGGTAGGAAGTGAACTGCCACTGAATCAGGAGTAAAATATGATACTTGCAAAATGATTGCAGAAGCAAGAAGACAGGCAGCTTGCAAAGCAGATTTTACCAAGGAACTTTGTAGCCACAGCCAAGTTCTATAGCAGAAGCAACAAACGTAGTAGTAGCTTCACCAACTTGGTGCCTTCGTCTCACGTCTTAGGACTCGTGTGTATGTACACATATATACGCCACCACACCTGGATTTTTGAGTGGTTGCTAGAGACCCAAACTCAGGTCTTCATATTTGAGTGGTTGCTAGAGACCCAAACTCAGGTCTTCATATTTGAGTGGCTGGGATTTTACCAACTAAGGCACCTGTCCAGTACAAGTCTAAGGATTCTTTAAAAAACAAACAAACAAACAAAAAAACTGTTAACTGGTGTAGAGACACAGTTTGTAAACTTGGGAGGCTTGGGCAGGATTCAGAGTTTCAAGATATTCTGGGCTATGACAGCCTTATCTTTCAGACCTTATCTCAACACACACTCCTGAACACACACCTGCCCCAAAATACTACACCAAGAACTTTTCAGAACAGACATCTAATCATGTTCTAGACAGTTTTATGAGAACAGTACAGCAGGCAGGTAACTATGATCTTATCTGTGATGCTCTGGTAAGGGCAGCCATCTCAATCAGGGCTTCTATTGAGATGATGAAATACTGTGACCAAAGCAATTTGGGAAGAAAGGGTTTATTTAGCTTACACTTCCATATCACTATTAATCAATGAAGGAAATGAGGACAGGAACTCAAACAGAACAGGAACCTGGAGGCAGGGGCTGATGCAGAGGCCATGGGTGCTGCGTGCCACTTGCTTCCCATAGCTTATTCAGCCTGCTTCTTACAGAACCCAGGATCACACCACATCAATCACTAATTAAGAAAATGCCCTACAGCCCAATTTTAAGGAGGCATTTTTTTCAACTGAGGCTCTGTCTTCTCTGACGACTCTAGTTTGTGACAAACTGACATAAAACCAGCCAGCCAAGACACTGAGACTTGGAGTACAAGTGATTATTTTGCTCAATTATGTTGCCCCATCACAAGTGTGCAAATAAATACATTATTGCAGAATTAAAATCTGAACATCTGAAGCAGGTCACCCACTCAAGGTTAATGACTGGCAGATTATGCATGCCATCATGATTCTGCCTGGAACCCAAGAAAATTCCTACGATGCTATGTCATTTCATAATATTCCAGCTATGGGAGAGGGGTACCCTTTAAAGGCAGAGACATTTCCTGTATCATCAGTTAAAGATACAAGCTGTTTTACTCAAAACATAATTGTGAAATATTTTCTCTACTGAGTGTGTGTGTAGTACTGGGGAGTGAGGGAAGGAGAGGACCTGAGCACCCGTTGGGACTCTCAGTCCAGGCATCTATGTGACAGGGTGCCAGGAGATGCTGGCAGAGTTTAAGTGTCTCGAACAGCGCACCTTAAACTGTGAGAGTCGTTGGCATGAAGAGACCAGCCTGAAACTCTGCCCTTGTCCACAGACATGGACCCAAATACGTTCCTGATGGCCTCAAGAGCGGAAAGCTGAACAGAGGGGAAGTTCTACCAGGGGGAATCCTATCAGGTCACAGTGCTGGCAAATGGTTATGACATTTGTACCTGTGCATAGATATTAAAAAAAAATTAGCCAGGTGAAGTGAGGCATGCTCAGAATCTTAGCACCAGCTAGGCTGGAGTATCAAAAATGTAAGGCCACTGCATACCAAGTGCTAGGCTATCCTGGGCTACATGAAACCCTGTTTCAAAAATTAAAGGAATAGGAACAAGCATGATCATTCAGCAGGTAAGTGTATTTGCTAACAAGCCTGATGACCTGAGTTTGATTCCCAGGATTCACATTATCAGAAAGAGAAAATCAACTCTAAAGGTTCTAATGTCCATACATGTGCTGTGGTATATGTGTGCAAGCACACACACATAATAAAAATAATTATAAAGTAAAGAATGAATAACTAAAAACTTCAACTGGGGTCACAGATGTGACTCTGAGTAAAACGTCTTCTCATGCAAAGCCTAAGGCTCTGATTGCTGCAGGCAGGCAGTTGTGCAGCACACAGCTGTAAGGCTCTGATTGCTACAGGCAGGCAGTTGTGCAGCACACAGCTGTAAGGCTCTGATTGCTACAGGCAGGCAGTTGTGCAGCACACAGCTGTAATGCCGGCAGTAGAGGCTGTGGCTGGAGGATCATGATTTCCAGGAGAGTCTCAGTGACAGAGGAAACCCCATCTCAAAAAAAATCATCCTTAGCTGGCACTGGGGAAGTAGAGACGGGTGGATTTTAAAAGAAAAATAAAGCAGGGCAGTGGTGGCGCACGCTTTTAATCCCAGCACTTGGGAGGCAGAGGCAGAGGCAGGCAGATTTCTGAGTTTGAGGCCAGCCTGGTCTACAGAGTGAGTTCCAGGACAGCCAGGGCTACACAGAGAAACTCTGTAGCGAAAAATCAAAGAATAAAATATCTCTACCACTAAGGCCATATTATTGTAACTTCTGGGATAATGACCAATAATGGTTCAAAGTCTATTTTGCAATAAAGGTTTCGTCAGAATCTTTAACATGTTGGGATTTTGTTCTATAGTTGATTGTTTTTGGTTTTTGGAGATGGGGTTTCAATTGAAGAAATGCCTCCATGAGATCCAGCTGTAAGGCATTTTTTCAATTAGTGATCAATGGGGGAGGGCAGAGCCCGATGTGGGTGGGGCCATCCCTGGGCTGGTAGTTCTGGGTTTGATAAGAAAGCAGGCTGAGCAAACCAGTAAGCAGCACTCTTCCCCGGCCTCTGCATCAGCTCCTGCCTCCAGGTTCTGTCCTTGTTTAAGTTCCTGTCCTGACTTCCTTTGGTAATAACAACAAAATGGAAGGAAGTGTAAGCTGAAAAGTCCTTTATTTAAAAATGTTTTTTTTTCTTTTTGGTTATGGTGTTTGTGGCATCAATACATACTCTAAGACAGGGTCTCTTTAGAATTATTTTTTATTTGCTTGCAGAAGCAGAAAGTGGAGTCTGATCCCTGGAGCTAGAGTTATAGGAAGCCGTGGGCCACCTAACATGGGTGCTGGGAACACAACTGCAGTCCTTAACTAATAAATAGAGGCAGTCTTGTTTTGAATTCTTTATGTAGCTAAGGGTGACCTTGAATTTCCTGAGGTATGAGCCAGCACACTTGGCTTTGTGGGAGAGAGTGTACTTTTTTATTTTTAAATATGGACCTGTCAAGGAGAGGCTAGAGGTCAGAGTGAGGTGAATAGGCAGGGTATAGGGAGATCTTGGCTGAATGCAGGCAGGACAGCTCTTCAACCAAATGCAGGTCCAGCATCAAGTAAATCCTCAAAAATGGAGGACTTGCCAAGCACCCGCGCTGGACCCTGAGTGGAAGGGCTGTGTCAATGTCTTTGCAGCCATGAGAATCTTTATAGTCTGACATAAAAGTCAAATGAAAATTCAGAGAGCTATTAAAGCACGAGAGTGGCAAGGCAGTCTGAGTGGACAGTGGTGCTGTCTGTACTTCAGATGCTCCAGTGAGCTCATTCTCATGGCAGGTGTCAATCACAGGAGACTCATGAACTCTGCAGACTGAGGAAACTCTCAGAATATACTGTGTTCAGTTGACTCTATTCTAGTTTTTTGAGACAGTTTCATGGAATTCATGTGGTCCTATACTGAACTTCTATAGAGGCGAGGACATCCTTAAACTGCCTCCACAACCCTAGTGCTGGGATTACAGCACCACTCACTGGGCTTCATGCAGCACTTTGAAGAAATGATTTGATACATCCATTTGTACATTCACTGAGCAAGTATTTACCAAATTTCTACTACATGGCGACACTGGAGTTGATACCTGGGAAATGATTAGGGACAAGGCTACGTTGTCCTCTCTGAAAGAACTCAGGGCTACGGAGTACAGCCATGCATTCATGGGGTCACATTCTGAAAAATGAATCATGAGATTTTTGTCATTTCCTAAGAAACTTTACAGAAACTAAGGCATGGAGGTGTTACTAGGCGATAGTCTTATATTGGTGTACATGTGGTCCCTTGCTGACTGAAACATTTTTGTGCAGTGTCCAACTGCAGTTATAATAGCAGTATAGTTAGTTCAGTTGATAGAATGCTTGTCTAGCATGTATGAGACCCTGGATTTAATCCCCACTGGTGCATGCCTATAATCCCAGCACTCAGGTCAGGGCAGGAGGATCAGAAGTTTAAAGTTATTATCCTCAGCTACGTATCAAGGTTGAGGGTAAAGCTACCCCTGAGCTACATGAGATCCTATCTCAAAAGAGGCGGAGGGAGTAGGGTGGGAGCTGAGCATAGTAATACATACATACTTGGGAGGCATTTGGGAGGCTGAGGTAGAAAGATGGTGAATTCTGTCTTCCTGGACTACAGAGACCCAGATTGTGAGATCAGAGGAAGAAGTGTCAGGACAAGGTAGCCATTGTAGTATGCAGGGTCCTCATATAAATTAATCTGCAGGTCTAGGGAGAGATGACCTGAGCTGTGCTTGGGCACCTGCAGTGTGGAGAACCATGGTAGGAGTTGGGATAGACATATCCTACAAGTAGAAGGCTAGGACTTGGGTAAACAGACAGGTGAGAGACAGTGTCAACTAGAAGCAGCACGGACCAAGGGAAAGGACAATGTTCCATAGGTGGGAACAGGGACTATTAGCCATCTCAGAGGGCAGCCCAGGAGACAGCTGGCTGTGCAGGCTTCTGCTCAGGGATGGGAGATAAAGCCAATTCACTGTGGTGACTGCTGGGGAGAGCCGTCTGGGGTCCCTGGAGGACTTTGTTGACTGCCTGGCTCATACTTTTTGTGTGCCTATTGCTGGGTTCAGAGCAAGAGAATCAACTTGGCTATGAGGCATTTCCCTTCTAACAGATTCTGCGAACAAGGAGCTCCAGGAAGCATGGTGGCTGGTGCCACTTCAGGACCTAGCTTTTCCTGGGGCTGGCAGCTCTGCCCGAGCTCCTGGTACCGACACATAACCTTGGCACAGGGCACATACATACAGGGCACATAGCTGACATATCTGTTGGCTTCCCCAAGCTTCATGTGATAATGAGTTCTTGTCTTTCTCAAGTAGAACTCAATATGTATTCTACTGGACTGCAGCCTAAAGCCCACAGACGATGAAGGCTCCCAGACCCTTGCCTGGCTGGGTAGCTGTCAATAAATGAGGCACTATTGACCAGGCCTTTCCTGGAAGCCTTGGCCACAGGATTACCTCATCTAAGCAATCACCAGACTGCACAATCCAGGTGGAGCACCCCAGCCCAGCTTCCTAGGTAATTTGTCAGATCTGTCAGTCCACAGCATGGCTAGCCCGATGAGGGCAGAACTGATCTACCTGGAATGTAGGTGTGTTTTGGTTGTCTTTGATATTAGACTCTCCAGTAGACCATGTTGGCCTGGAACTTCCTATGTGGCCAAAAATGACCTTGAACTCTTGATCTTCATCCCTTCAACTCCTGAGCGCTGGGATTACAGGTGTGTACTACAGGGCCTGGATCTATGTGGCTGCAGATCGAACCTGGAGCTTCAGGAATGCTAGATAGGCACTCTATCAACTAAACTACATTCTCAACTCCAAAATAGTAATATTATTTATTCTATCTTCAATGTGAACTTTAACTCTCTAGCCTACTGATTCCTAACCTTCCTAATGCTGCGACCCTTTAATGTAGTTCTTCTTGGGGTGACCCCAACCATAAAATTTGCTACTTCATAACTAATTTTGCTACTGTTATGAATAGTAATGTAAATATCTGATATACCTCCCCCAGGGGCTTCGATACACAGGCTGAGAACTCTGCTTCTCAAGCTTGGTGTGGTGGCACACACTTCTGTATCTAGCACTTGGGAGGAGTGTGGTAAGTTAACAGAGTAACTTGGACTACATAGTGAAGTTGAGGTCACTCTTAAGGTATATAGTACAACCCTGTCTCAAAAACACGAGCTGGTGATGGTTCATGGGTAAAGGCACTTATGGACCCGAGTCTGATCCTTGGGACCGACAAGGTAGAGAGAGAGAACAGACTCTGGCAAGTTGTTCTCTGATGGACACACATGCTCTGTGGCACACATGCACAAACAAATAGATAAATGTAAAAAATAAAATTCTACAGCCCAATATAATTATGAAAACTACTAATATATAAAAAAGGCTTTATGTATAAAAATATATGAGACTTCAATGAGAAAAATAATTGTTTATGTTCTATGGGAAACTAAGGCAGATTATAATTTCAGATTAGGAATCCAACAACCTGTTAAATGATTACTTAAGCTGGGAAACTTCACTAGGGGAAATCCTGGTACAAACTCTGTATAGAATATAAGTTTTAGTTTGAAAACAAACTGAGGTTAAAATGGAGGTAGGCCTTCAGTGGACAGAAAGCAGGGCTGCCCACTTCAACTAATTCCCTAGCTCGCCAGACCACAGCTTTCATCTGAACCCCATTGCCTGTGGAAGCCTGAAGTGACAGTAGGAGCAGAACCCGGCTGAGCAGGAGGGACTAAGAGAACACTAGGGAAGCGAATGGTGTGGAAGTGGCTGTACTTTTCCTATAAATTCTGTATCCTGGGAGTAGACATCACATGGTTCAGAGGGAAAAAAACTTCTCAGATGTCTTACACATGAGAAACAAGTCCATAACCTGCACATTGAAAAATGAAATGAAAGAAGGAAAAAAGAAAATATAAGCAGTGTCCATCAAATTGGTGGGACTTGAGGAGCAGTGTGCTGGTTAGTTTTTGTCAACAGGACACAATTTAGAGGAACACTGGGAAGAGGAATTGCCCCTACAGGCAATTGTATAGGGTAGTTTCTTGATTAGTGATTGACATGGGAGGGCCCATCCCACTGTAAGTGGGCCACCTCTGAGCAGGTGGTCTGGGTTGTACAAGAAAGCTGGCTGAGCAAGCCATGGAGAGCAAGCTGGTAAGCAGTTTTCCTCCATGGTCCCTGCTAGTTCCTGTTTCCAGGCCCCTGTCCTAACTCTTCTCAGTGATGTACCAGGATCAAGACATATAAGTCAAATAAATTCTTTCCTGCCCTAAATTGATTTGGTCCCTGTTTTATTACAGCCAATAGAGAAGCAAACTAGGACATGCAGTGTATCCTGAACACCAAATAATCCACTTATAGTTCAGAAGCCTCCTTGTTAGTCTTGGGCACAGTCTTCAGAAAACCCCTGGTCACATGTAAACTCTTAGAGAAAATCATTAGGTCAGAATTTAGAACTTAGAGCATGATACACAAGGCAATAAAAAAAATGGAATATGAGAATGTATTCTCCACTACTATGTCATTCCCACATCCTACCCACTTTACAGACGAGAAAATTGAGATTCAACAGGGGGAAAAATACAATTGAGACCTCAGAGCAAGCCCATGGCGGGGGACTACATACATTTCTCTCTTTTCTGTTTAGAGAATTCCTTGTTTGGTTCAGCTCTAAGAGAGAAGAACAAAGCCTAAGGTGGCATTGATGGGTGGCTGTCAGCAAACAGTGTTACAGACCAGGTCTTCTCACGAGGAATGAGAACACCCTTATGAGCACAAAACAGAGATTTCTGCTTTGTCCAGGCATCTACTATGGGTGATGTCTGTACAATTACAAACAGGGCCAACATGTGACTGCAGTGTGTGTGCTCTTCTGGTTTTCTTGTCAGCAGAGGAAACACGACTTTCCTCCATGACCCTGAAGGGAGGAGCACACTAGGTGTGCCAAAGTCCTGCAGGTGGCATCTGCGCCTGGGAGACTGCAGCAGAGCATTTACCACAGCCTAGACCTTCCCCGGAACACGGGACTCGCAGCACTCTGCAGCATGGCCGCAGAGGCATGGGCTGCTGAGCTTACAAAAGAATCAGCTGGTGAGTCTACGATTACAGACTTCGCATTTCCTGCTTGCTCAAGGTCTGGATTCTAGAGAATTCACATTCTCCAAGCCCCTGGTTTTCCAGGGAAGCTGCTTGAGTGACCCATTCTCCTTCGGAAAACTAAGATGAGTAACAGCCACAACCCAAGCAGACACTATCCTCCTCCCTGGCTAGCAATGCCTGACTTACCTGGAACATCAATTAGTCTCTTGTACACAGTCAAGAAGGCTGCCTCTGCTTCTTTGCTTCTTTTACTCAGTGCATCAATCTGAACGGGAAGGAGACAAAGAAGAGAAAGAAAGAACTCAATGTATTGAGAGTTCCTTTGGTTTTTGTTTGTTTGTTTGTTTTTCTGAGAATGTCTTACTAGACAGCCAAGAGTAGCCTAGAACTCCTCAGCCTCCTGCCTCAGCCTCCTGCTGCACACATTTGCTTATGTCCTAGTTGTGGAACAAAAGTTAAAATCCTATGGATAAGTTATGGACATGGGCAGGCGCTGTCAGGTGGGTCTTAGGGAGAGAATACAGATATACACACATGGAACTTACTGGCAATGATACTAAATGGGCAAGTGCCATCCCGGTACATGGAGGAGAGCATGCACCTGGTATACATCACAGTAGAAGATGCCCAGGAGGAGGCTGGAAGGGGAAGACCATTTGAATCTGACAATGTGAAAGGCACAGGGAAAAACTGGAGCATTCTGAGTAAGTGTGAGCACAGAGCTGGGTAGGTCAACACTGCTGGGGTTCCTAGTAGGCACAGGGAAGGTGGTGTATTGGTGGTGTGTCTTATAAACTGACCCAGCTGAACGTATGTCCCGTAGGCCATGTCTACATATTATAGAAAGGTGGAGTAGGAAACCCCATGTAGACTGGACACCCATCCAAAGAGCTTCATACTGTCAGACCACTTCGTTGTGCTATTTACCTCCCAGCACACAACTGCCAAGCTAACGACGGCTCACTCCTGAGGCAGCAAGACTTCACATGCACTAAATTCGTACCGCTCAGGAAAAGGACCCGGAATTACAGTTTCCTGCTGGCCTTACTCAAGATCACTCTCTCCCCCGTGTTATTAAAGAGGCAAAAGATGGGCCTTAATTATAGGGCCTCTTGCCTGGGTCAGGTGCAATGTCATCTGGGAAAGGAGGGTGAATTGTTTAAGAGTGGAGGCCTCAGACTCCTAGGTCTCAGGAGAGCTAACACAGGGCAAGCAGAGACACTTCTAAAGCCATGCTCCAAAGAAAACATCTGAAGTCACTTGTTTAAAATTCAGATTACATTTTTCCTTCATAAAATAAAATTGTAATTTAAGTGTATACATCCACGCTCATGCAGTGTGTCCCAATCAACAAGGCAAATATCCTCCTCTCCCTGTCTCTCTCCAGGGTCTCCTCTAGTCCATGTTGGCCTTGAACTTACTATGTAGCTATAAATGAATTTGAACTCCTGATCCCCCTGCCTCTACTCCCAAGCACCAAGAAAGGCACCTGAAACAGTGCTTGGCTTGCCTCGAGGATAAAATGCTTTTTATGCACCCAGCTGCCTGTGTACCTAGGCTCTGCACACTGGCTCCAGATACCATCTCAGCACTAGCCTAGGGAAGTGCCTGCATTTCCAGGTGTTCTTACTAAGAGTTACTAAGTGGCCTCTCCTGCAGCAGACCAAGCCGAGTTGATGGAGACTCCAGACCCCTGTTCCAGTTGTTTACATGCCTAAAAGGTGACATGCAGAATTGTATCTCTGGAACCACTTAAGAGTTGAGCTCTTGGGAGGCAGAGGCAGGTAGATCTCTGTCAGTTTGAGGCCAGCCTGACCTACAAAGCCAGTTCTAGGACAGCCAGGGCTGTTACACAGAGAAACCTTGTCTCAAAAAACCAACCTCCCCTCCAAAACACCCCAAACCAACCACCAACCAACCAACAAAATAAAAACTTCCTAACTCCTCACAGAAATTCATGTGGCCTTACTTATAAGTCAGGCTTTTGTAAGGTTATAATGGTAATTGGAAGTCAGCTCTGTGGACCTGAATCCAACAGGATTTTATAAAAAGGTGTAACTTGGGGGCTGGGGAGGTGGCTCAGATGGCAAATTTACAAGCACAGGACTTGAATGTGATTCCTAGAACTACATAAAAAGGTGGACACAGTGTGGCAGGTTTGTAATTCCAGTGTTGGGGAAGCCAAGACAGGAGGAGCGTGGGGCTTCCTGGCTCACCAGCCTAGCCTCTTTGCTGAGCACAAGTCAGCTAGAGACCAAGTAAGAATCTCAAAAGAAAAGGGTAGATGGGGCCTGAGAAAGAACTCTCAGGATTGTCCTCTGGCATCCACACACTGCATATATACCACCACATAAATACACCCCCCCCCCACACACATACATACACAGTAAGATGAAAAAAATTAAAAAAGAGAGAACAATGGCATGTGAAAAATGGTTAACCACCCCCTATTAAAAATATGTAGCCCATCAATGAATGGCCAATAGTCCATAACCTCCTCCTGTCTTTTGATGCACCTTTTTCTCCAATTTTTGACTCTATCACAGCCTTCCCCTAACTGCATCAGATTGTGAGGCGAGCTCCCACAGTGAACTTATGCAGCATCACTGTCTGCTTTAGAATGAGAACTAAGCAGACGTCTTGCCCCATGTGCTTGCACCGGTGGTTTGGGTCATGGTCTACTTCTCCAAGGTTACACACACACACACACACACACACACACACACACACACACACACACACACACACACCTACCTATCTACCCTGCAACAGACACATGCAGGGAGAGTGTCACTGACAAAGGAAGCCAGGGCTGGGGTGCTGCCTTTGCACAAGGAATGCCATCCACCACTACCTTGTTCTCCACAAGCAGCCAGCCCTGTTCACACACTCATCTAATCCTTCAGTCTCAGGACTATGAGGTGCTCATTTCTAGTGTTTAAGCCACTCGACAGCACCAGGAAATGAACTCCATAGCTCTGAGCTCTCCTTCCACAAATGTGACCAAGTTCAAATCCAGTCCCAAGACAAGGGTAGGCAGTGGGTTTAAGTCATCTAAAAAATGTATATGAAGTTCTCTTTTTTCTTCTTTCTTTCCTTCCAACACAGTCTCATGTAGCACAGACTACCTTTGAATTCACTATGTAGCTGGGGATGTCCTTGAACTCCTCATCTTCTCGCCTCCACAGGTATATGCTCCTATTCCAGTTTATTCAGTGCAAGGGGTTGAACCCATGATTTCATGTATAGTTGATAAATGCTCTACCCAGAGAGCCACATCTCTAGTCTGTGAGGTTTAAGAGAGGCTGAGTTTCTAGCTGAGGCAGCCAGCTCCCTGGCAAGCCTTGCCAAACGTCTGGAATGATCAGTACGTTCTGAGAAGTCTGACAGCCTCTCTGTGATCCCCCTTTTCTGCTTTCTTCCCATGGCTGCTGTCCTGAAATACGCACTAGTCCCCTGTTCCCATTTCCTGTGGGGGCTGTTCTTGTTCACTGCTTACAGCCAGTGAGCAGCTGCCACTCTGGTTCCAGGTTTGCACCCAAGCCTTCTCAGACATATCTAGGCAAGGCAGTATCAATGCCCAAGCCTACTTCCTCCTCTTTCAGTTCAGACTTCCCTCTGGCTGGCAGAGTTCCAGGGAAGAGCAGGGTTGCGAGGAGGTAACAGAACTTTGGGACTGGCTGCTTGACCAGAACTGCCAGCAGCTAGAGGTGACAAACTTCACCTGCCAGGGCTGAGCAAGCAAGTGATCTAACATAGTCAAGTGACCTAACACAGTGTCCAATTCAGAGGAACAAGTGACATTGACTTTGTTCCCTAAGAGCAAACCTACAGGTGTCTATGCAAGGAATGGTCCTCTTGTCTGGACCCTCTATCATTCAAAAAGGGAGGCAGAAAGGAACCTGTCCCATCCTCATCTGTCTGTCACTGTGTGCCTAGGTGGTGGCACACCGAAGCATGGCAGCTCTTTGGGAGAGATATGGAGGGAGAATGTGGTTCCCAGGTTATACCTACAGGCTCCTTGGTTTTCACATGAGCCTGAGGTGGACATTCTATCTACTGTTCCCACCCCATAATAGCAAAATGAACAAGAGGAAAGGACAGAGGTACCACTGTGTTGGCAGGACTAGGTTGGATCATGAGAACACAGGCTCTGGCCACCTGTAAAAACTGTCTGCTCCACGAGCTTTCTCTTCTGTTTGGGACTTACCTCCTGCCACGCCTTCCCCTCCAGCCACACCTGGTCACTCCCTGTTCCCGAGAGTACCAAGCAATTTCCACTCAGCCTGGAAGGCGCCTCATTGGAATGCTCTACTGATCTCTGGGTCTGGGCTCAGATCCACCTATAAATTGAGGCCACTCCCACGAGCATAGGGGAATCAGACAGTTGCTAGCAGGCTGCAGAGCAGACTCCCCTCCTCCGGGAGATTCAAAAAGGACTGATTTTGCTACAGCTCCTATAATTCTTTCTGAGAATGGAAACCCACACTCAATGAAGAAGGTTTTCACCTGCAGGAAAGCGGCTGGTCTGGGAGTTTGTCTTCACATTACTCCGAAGCTGATGAATATGGAAAGGGCTGCCGGTGCATGAGCACCTGTTTCTCGGGACACAGTGTAATGATAGCCTTGGGCTGTGCACAGTCACTGCAAACACTTTCCCGCCACACACATCTAGGCAGCTTTCTACAAATAAGCCTCCCCATATCCTTCCAGCAACATGACCACAGGCTTCCACTATACATTTCCTCTTTCTGCCTTCTCATCTTGAGTCAAGGCCTCATGTAGTTCAGGCCGGCTTTGAATTTGACGTGTAGGCAAGAATGCTCTTGGATTTTTGAGCCTCCTGCCTCCATTGCAGGAATGCTGAGATCATAGGTCTGCACTTCTGTGCCCAGTTTAGTAGTTGTGGGTGATGGCTTTGTGCATGCTAGGCAAGAGCTGTATTCACTGAGCCATGAGTGTAGTCTGTTACTACACTTGACAGTTTGAATCTGTGTTCAAGACTGTATTTAAATAGTGCGCTATGCTAGTGCAAAGGGAAAAAGATGTAACGTTCTCGGAGTAACCCCTGTATGATGCTGGCTTAACTTAGGAGCTATAATTCTTTTATTCCAAGGTTGACAGTGCAGCTGAAGTTCCAAAACTTATATAGAAATAACAAGTTGATTTCTATATGAAAGACCTATAACAGTAGTGTTTCATAGCAGTAGCAGGAACACCTTGTTCCAGGATCCTGGGCATGGTGTCACACCCCTGCTACCCCAGCACCTGGAACTGGCAGGCAGAAGGTACAGGAGTTCAAGACCATCCTTGCTGACATATTGAACTGAAAGTCAGTCTGGGCTACAAAAGAAAAGTCTCTTTTCTTTTCAACATCTGTTTATTGAATATGGAGGTCAGAGAGTTTTATACAGGAGTCAGCTCCCTCCCTCCATTCTGTGGATTCTGAGGATCAAATTCAGGTCGTTAGGCTTGCTGGCAAGTGCCATCCTGTCTGAGCCACCTTGCCAGCCCACGTCATCCACTTTTGGACAAGGAAAGTGTGCTTTAGTAAAAATTTGAAAGAAGATGCAGCCATGAAGAATGAAATAGTACGAGCATGGCTACAGCAGAGGTGTGGGCAAATTGGCAGAGGAGGTAGAGTGCAGATAGTCATACTGCACTCTCGGGACATCTGCAGGGCCCCACGTTAGTTACCACTGACTTCCATCTTCAGCACGAGACTATGAGGCTGGAGGGTTAGCTGTCTGCCATTTCCCTAAAGCTCAACCAGCCTGAGAGGTAAGCTGCAGGACAGGCCAGCAGCAGGCTAGGAGCAGAGGGGAGGCCCAGCTGCTTGTCTCACTCACTGGCTCATTCATTCCTTCATTCCCACCAAAAAAAAAAAAAAGTGTCATGAGGTTCACAATCCTTACCTAGCAAGCCGGAGCCTCCTCTTCCCTCCCATCATCTTTTACTTCAGGAAAACTATGGGAGGGCTGCAGGGATGTATTCCCAGAGTAGGACTGGCTGAGGTAGTGAAACAGTGGGTGGAGTGCTGGGCCCATATGCATAAATTGCTGGGTTCTATCCCCTGTACCCTATAAACTGGTCTGGTCATAGTGGTACATGTCTGTGATCTTAGTATGCCCTCAATCCCAGCACTTGGAACACAGAGGCAGGCAAATCTCGAGTTCAAGGCCAGCCTGGTATACAAAACAAGTACCAGGATAGCCAGAGCTACACAGAGAGACTCTCTGGAAAAAAAAAAAAAAAGACAAAACAAAAAGACCTCAACAATTTCTGGGGCTGGAGAGACAATGTTTTCCTGAGAAACCATGAGTTATTAAAAGAAAACCTTAATGCCAGGCAGGGGAGACTTCCCTATAAATTATTGGTCAGGGGGAAGACAACGCCAATCACATAACACAGGCTACATTCCATTGCTTAGTCGTCCACTCGAACTGGATAGTATGACCCTTAGTGATGAAGACACAACCTACTTTAGTTGCAAGACATAGCGCTCCCTCCCTGCTGGACCAAAGTACCAAAGGTGTTATGCAGATTGCTGGAGGAGAAAAATCATCAATGGACTCACCCAGTCATACCCGTTACAAACCCCAGTACTATTAATGTGCTACACAAGATGTGCCTACTGGTGTAATTACGATGTGGCAGTTCTCTGGTTGGATTTGAGCCTTACTCCACAGGACGGAATTCAATGCCTGGCACTGCAGACCTGTTCAAAAGCCCATGGCTTGGGAGGTCGCAGATCATAATGGGGTATCTTCTACTGTGGTTTTGCCAAATGGACAGGTTGCCAAATTGCTTTTTAAATATTTATATTTATACCCATATATTAGTGCAGCTTTAGACTGGTCAGAAAAGCAATAGGCAGCAGTCAGTCAATGCAGAGGCTCACACTGGCTCAAGTGCTGAGAAGACCGAAGGATGAATGCTCAGCCCTAAATAAGACTACTGTACAAACTCCTCCAAGGCTCAGGGGACATCTGGGAAGAGGAGTCAGAGCGATGTGAGAGCAGAGGCGGCAAAGTGCTGTGAACCGCTGTCACTGTCTGCTAGATGTGATTTAGAAACTCAGAGCAGTTATAATGACCTGCACAAGATCAAGCTGGTCAATATTCCATCATGGACAAGGGAGCAGCTTGTAAGGCTCCACTCCTAGCTGAAGAGCTGTTGGCAGTTGATGGCTTCTGGGGGAGGGGAGTCATTTTTCTTTGGGGCCAGGGCTGCTGTAGATTGCCCATGCTCTACAGGATGGCCCCATACACACTTGGATGCCACTTACTGGATTCAGTGGATATTAGCAGCCAATAAAGAGGACAGAAGAGAAGGAGAGGGAAGTTTTAGGGGTATGAGAGAGAATGGGAGGGGAGAAATTTGATCAATATACATTGCAAAGCTGAGCATAGTGAGATAAGCCACGCCTTGAAGGCCAGCACTCAGGAAGCAGAGGTAAGCAGATCTCTGTGAGTTCTACATCAAGTTCCAGGCCAGCCAAAGCTAAATAGTGGGAGACTCTTTCTCAAAAAACAAACAAACGAAAAATGAGTTCCAGACCATCCAGAACTAACTGGTGAGATAATGTTTTAATAATAATAATAATAATAATAATAATAATAATAATATACATTGTAAGCATATATAAATTGTGAATAGAAAAACTAAAAGAAAGTTTAAATTTTACTCTGAAAACCATAAAACATTGTAGGAAGGAATGAAATGAAATGGAGGCCTTTGCTGAATTGAAGACTTAGTACACTTTAACAATGGTAATATTCAGAGCTGAGTTATAGATTCAATGCACTGCATTCCAAAATCCCAGGTAGCTTCATTGCTGAAAATGAAAACTGATCCTGAAATCTGTGTGGAACAGATAGACAAAAATAAACAAACAAACAAACAAACAAACAAATAAAACCTTGAAACTAGAAAAAGTTGGAAGACTCATACTTTCCAATTGACAAATTACCACAAACCATGTTTACCAAGACTGTGGCATTGGCTTAAGGAAAATAATATAGCTCAATGAAGGTTGGCAAGAAATACATCATGATGTTTGACAAAAACAATGAGACTATCCAATGGCAGAAAGCTGGCTTTAATTCTGGAAGTGCTAGAACCGAACTCATGACTTCACACATGCTAGGCAGGGGCTCTACCACTGAGCCACGCCTTTAGCCCCTCACTGGGGGATTCTAGGCAGGGGCTCTACCACTGAGCCGCACCTTTAGCCCCTCACTGGGAGATTCTAGGCAGGTGCTCTACTGCTGAGCCACGCCCCTAGCCACTTATATCTCTAAGTGTTACCTGTATAAGTTCATTCTGGGAACCTAACATTTTGGTCATTTGATTTTTGATGTCAGTCTCATACATGGAATTTTGAGTCAATGGGACATTAGGAAAATCTAATGAAGATGCAGACATGGTTTTTTAAAAGGAAGATCTGTAGAAAGTCAGGCATGCTGGTCATTGAAAATTTCCCATGTTTGAGCAAATCTATGTGACTAGTATTAATTTTAAGTAATTAAATTAATTAACTAATTTGTTTTTAAAGAAGCCCATGTAGTTTTAGGCTTGTAAGGTAAGTAGTGTCAGTTTATTCTTATACCAGTTTCCTTTCTTTTTCCCTTTATCATCTTATTATTCTCTCCTGCCATGGCCCCAACTCCAAAACAGTTTCTTACAGTCCAAGCTGACCCGGAATTCCTTAAGTAATTGAAGATGTCCTTGGACTTCTGATCCTCTTGGTTCTACCACATGGGAGCTGGGATCATGGGCTGCCACCATGCCAAGTTTATAATATTGTCTCTAATCCTCACCCAAATCCATTCCGTTGAGCCCTCATGCTCATTATTTGAGGTAACAGAGGCACTGAGAAGTCAGCTGACTTGGCCAATATCAAATTCTAAGGTACCCAACCTAAAAAATTTTAACTTTAGGGCTACTGTTCTTATCCTGATATACCTGAGTTGGGTTAAATACAGGAGCTGACAGAAGATAAAGCCTTTTTACTGATGGGATGTTTTTAATTTATATAGCAGAGGTGTTATCTCCATCTAAGCACATGTCCATCTTTCTATCCTACCTACCTATCTACCCATCCGTCCGTCTGTCCATCTGTCTGTCTATAATTTTTGTCAACTTGGCATAAGCTAGGATCACTTATGAAGAAGGAACCTCAATTGAGGGAATGCCTCTGTAAGACTGGCCTGCGGGTGTTTTATTGACTGATGGTGAAAGACGGGCACAGCCCACTGCGGATGCTGCCACCACTGGGCATTTGGCCCTGAGTTCTATAAGACAGGCTGAACAAGCCACAGAGAGCACAGAGAGCACCAGTAAGCAACACTCCTCCATGGTTTCTGCCTACAGATTCCTTCTTTGGGTTCCTGCCATGGCTTCCCTTTATGATGGCCTGCATGCTGTAAAATGAAACCCTTTCCTATTCAAGTTCCAACTGTCATGGTGGTTATCACAGTAATAGAAAACAAACTACAACAGATTGCTCTATTTGATCCATGCATCTTGCCAATCCCCATCCATTCAGTTACCCATTTATTTCATTTCATGTACCTTACCTCCTCTATAAACCCACCCAACCCTCTAGCTCCTCATTCACTTAACTATCCATCCACCCATACCCATTATCTATCAAATCTTCACTTATCCCCACCCATCCATCACCCTCCATCCATTTTATCATCCCTCCTCGTCCTGTTTCATCCATTCATCTATCCAAGCACCCAACCACTTCTTCCACTAACTCTTCTAGTCTACCTAGCCAGTCAGTTATGCATGCTTCTGACCTACCCACCAGTATCCATCTATCCTATTCAGTCTGTCCACTCTCTCCCACATTAATCATCAATGCCCCCTCATTTGCCCATCTATCTTTACCCACGTCCATCCATCCATCTCATTCATCCACCCATATAAATTCACCTATCCATTTAATTGAACAATAAACCATCCACCTCACTCATCAATTCATCTAACCAATCAACTCATCTACCTTCACCAACCACAACCATCTATCCATTCATTCATTCTTTTCTTTATTTAATGAGGGCCTACTATGCACCAAGCACTGTGTACCATGAGGACACAGGTCTCACTAATCGTTAAACTCCATGAAAACAAGTGTCTGCATTAATCTATCTGTCATTACATGTCAAGGTCTAATTCAGGTATAGTTTGGCACATAGATACACTGTGAAAGAATAAGCAGACCTCGTCTTTGAGAAGCTCAGAGTCCAGGCTAAAGACTGGCATTAACAGTTGTGACTTAGCCGGGTGGTGGTGGCACATGCCTTTAATCCCAGCACTTGGGAGGCAGAGGCAGGCGGATTTCTGAGTTTGAGGCCAGCCTGGTCTACAGAGTGAGTTCCAGGACAGCCAGGGCTACACAGAGAAACCCTGTCTCAAAAAAAAAAAAAAAAGTTGTGACTTGGTGAGGCAGTCTGAACTGAGCAGGCAGGGCTGGGGTAAGCCTTGCTTAGCTGTCAGTCACTGAGTAATATAGAGTTTGATTTCCACATGATAAAGGAACTGAAGTAAAGGAGACACATCCCGAGGTGCCAGTGTGTGCTGCAGTTTCCCTGGGTGCTGACACGGCTCTCTAGATCACACAGGACCTCATTTTCTTGCCTTGGGCACTGACATCTGTTGCCTGAGGTTCTGGGAGAACACCACCAATATTTTCTTACCCTCCCCCATGCTTTCGAAGCTTACTTTTGTCTGTTTCCATCAGTCTGGAGTGATTCAACCAAACCTAGGCACCTCCTATGTGCCTGGCTCCAGGAGACACCAGCACCCCCTGAACACCCTCCTGGAGGAGCAGGGCTGGCCCTCACTTAACTCCGGGCACATGGAGGCTGCCAGGTGCCTGTTAGGCAGCTGGGAGCTGGTTGCACAGGGGTTTCCCAGCTCAGAGGCCAAATGACATCTGGGTAGAGCACACCCACTTGGGTCCCCACTGTAAACATCCAAGAAATCTAGTGATGGCTACCGAGAGGACGTTAAAAATAATTACCCTCTGAAAATATTAGATTTGCTCTGGATTGTTCATTACACACAATGGTTTAATAGGACTTTTATTGAATAGCTGCAGAGCTCTGGGCCGAAATCAATTTGCCTTACACGCGGAATTTTGATGTGTGCTGTTGACTTCCCCAACACGGAGCAATTTGTAATAGCTTTGGCTCGCTGTTGTTTTCAAAGCTCCCTGCTACATCACAAGCATTTATTTCTGACCACAAAATTACATTTATTCAACAGAAAGCAGCTCCGGGTCTTTAAGAGGTTAACTTCTGGAGTGCTTGGCTGCTCTCCAGCACTGAGGAGGAGCTCGGGCGCAGTGGCCCCCTGTACACAGGGGCGGCAGCGCCAGGCGGGCGGCCATGATTAATAGAGTGTTGAGTGTGCGCCTTTCCACATGCGAGCTGCTCAGGCCCCGGCTCCCATAGATCATGGGCTCGGCCTCAACATATCTGACTAAAATTGAATTTGGCTTCTCTCTCAACCGTTCATTTCCTATGTTATGCAAGGTTATATCCTTTTCTGCATGAGTAGAGCTAAACCAGCTGCAGCTTCGGAGGGGAAAATGTGCTTTCAATTACAGCGCTGGCCCACTCGCCTCAGCACAGTTCCGCGCCTCTAATTGAGCCATCATCCAGCCAACCTCCAGGAGGATCCTGTACTGGTCAGGCTTTGGGATTTTGTTCTAAAGTCATTAAAAATGCATTATGCCCATTGCCACCTTAACCACATGGTACCTTCTACTACTGTAGAAAGACCCAGAGTTGAGGGTGGCTGGGTAAGAAAGAAATCCCAGGGCAGAGGGCCACATAGGAAAGGGGGGTCCCTGTGTTTTGTGCCTAGGATAGTTTGTTTTCAACATGCCAGGAAGTCTCTCTCTACAGGCCCCTATTAAAGACACTAGCCTTAAACTTGTAGGTACATCTGATATCCTGATCCTTAAAAAAAAATTATTGTAGTTGACAGTGGTGGTGCATGTCTTTAATCCTCAGGAGGCAGAGGCAGGCTGATCTCTGAGTTCAAGGCCAGCCTGGTCTACAGAGTGAATTCCAGGACAGCCAAGGTAACGGTAACACAGAGAAACACTTGTCTTGATAAACCACAACCACCCCGCAAAAAAAAAAAAAAAAAAAAAAAAAAAAAAAAAAAAAAAAAAAAAAAAAAAAAAAAGTTTTATGACAGGGTCCCATGTGCCCAGTTTGGACCTAAATTTGGTATGGACTCAAGGATGGCCTTGAACTTCTGATCCTCCTGTTTCTACCTCCACAGTGCTGGGATTACACACTGTGTACCCTGTTAGCTTGAGCCACATATGATCCTGTATAAAACAACAATAAAACACACACACATCTATAATAATATATATATTGTATAACATGTAACATATACTATATAATATATAAATGTATATGAAAAACATTTCATATAATAAATATTTGCAGCTTTTTTGAAACAAGCTCTTACTACATAGTTAAGGTTAGCTCTCTGTTGACCCTATATTCAAGCTGCCTTGAATCCTGCACCCTCCTGTACCTGCTCTGGTCTTTATTTCTGGAGGGAAGCGCCAAGTATGTAAACCTCCTCTTGCACATTTGCCTTTTGTTACAGGGCTTCATCCATGAGCCTTTCAATGGGCAGGAAAAGATATTACTACTTCTTCCCTACTTGGCATTCCCCAGATGGATTCCATAGTGCAGAATTTTTTTTTTTCTTTTTTTTCTTTCTTTTTTCCCAAGACAAGGTTTCTCTGTATAGCCCTGGCTGTCCTGGAACTTACTTTGTAGACCAGGCTGGCCTCGAACTCAGAAATCCACCTGCCTCTGCCTCCCAAGTGCTGGGATTAAAGGCGCGTGCCACCACTGCCTGGCTAATCATTTCCTTTATTTAAAGTTATTTATTTTATTCATGCATGTGTGTGCCTGAGAATGTCTGTATACCACTTGTGTGCCTGGTGCCTGAGGAGGGGAGAAGAGACCTCTGAACTCTGTGAATGGTATAGGTGGTAACAGCTGCAATGTGGGTGTTGGGTACCAAGCCAAGGACCTCTGTAGGAGCAGGAGTGCTCTTTACCATCTCTCCAGCCCTCAAAAAGGGATTTTTTTCCCAATTTTTTTCCTTATAGTTAGTGAAATGGCAATTTTCCATTCATCTGGTCATGTTATAAAGAACATTAATGCAATTTACTGTTGTTAAATGAAACAGCATTTCAGGCTGTTAAATGACTAGTGGCTTCCAGTGACTTTTCTTAGGGTTCTTGAATTATCTATTTATAACTAAATAAGAATGACTAATTTTCCTTCATGTTCTGTTCTTGTCTGATTCTGGCATCAAGGTTATTGTAGCCTCAGAAGACAAGTTAGGAATTGTTTGTTTTCTATTTTCTAATGGAGGTTTAGTCTATCCCATGACTGACTGACAGAACTCTCCCCAAGAGAAGTGTGTACACTGTATGTCGTATACTATGATGCTCCTACCATCAGTGCCATTGCAAGGGACCCTTAAGACTGAGCCTAAAAACAGATATTCCCTCACAAAAGGAGTGTGGGAGTCACCATTCTCTTGGTCACTTCCTTTTGCATTTCCCACACAATTCTGCTCTAATTGCATGTTCCCTGTGGTTGCTAGACGCGCCAGAGTGCATACACTGTGGAAGCTGCGACCCTATCTGTGTCACTACAAGGATATTGTTGTCTGTTTGGGGTGGTGGCTGCTCTGGGGTCACCCAGGCTTCTCACCCATACTCTGTATGGAAGCCCAATAAGCTCACTGGCTCCACATGTTGGGCTCTGGTAGGTTTATCCTTGGCGATCTATAAGGACTGTGGTCCCTTGGCCAAAGCAATGTACTCCCTGCTAGAGAAAAGACCATCTCTAAAATTTCTGTTCTCTTCCAGTCCTGAGAAAGGTGTGTTCTAAAAGGAGAGAGGCCAGGGAGCCACTGTCTTACGGAGTACTAGTGTGGAACTTGGGGAAAAAAAATCTTCTTAGGTTAAAATTCAAGGTGGGAACCCTGAGATAAGCAGCAGCTTTCAAAAAGTACAATAGCATGAGTTCACAAAGGAATAATAAACATTTAATTATAATTCAAAATAGATAACAGAATGAAACAGACAGGAACAAAAAACAAAAAACACCCCAAAGAAACATATTCAAGGTTGACGCTTTAAAAAAACCAACTCACACAATGAAATGATAAATCATTTCAGTAATTAAAAAAAAAAATTAAGACAATGCTAAGAGTAGAAGTGGAAAAATATATTATAGCTTCAGCAAGTATAGCTTCAGCAAGTTAATTAGCGGTCTGAAGAGACGCCTTGGGTCAGTTAGTTAGAGGACCAGCGCTCCATTCCTGGAATCCGCACAGTGCTCAGAGCCATGAGTGCCTCCACTCTCACTCCACTTTCACAGCCATGTGTGCCTCCACTCGCAGAGATTTGACCGCTGTAGGTCCAAGGTGCTTTGACCTTAAACAAGGGCTTGCTATACAGCATGGGCTGAACTGGGACTCAGGAGGTAGCTGAGACAGAATGCTCCTGTCTCAGTCTCCCATGCGCTACCAGCCTGGCTGTGAAGGGATTGCTTAAATTACTGTTGGAGCAGAACATGCTTCAAGTTGGATTGAACACTGAGGTTAACTCCCGCTCCCAATTAATTGTCTGGGCTTGTGAAACAGAAAATTAAGTACAGCAATGAATCAATCCAATTTCAACATGAGTTAAATTTGATGACTTTGCCATAATAATAATCATTATGATTATAAAATTTCAAACTTTTCAATCAAAGACAACAGTTATTATTGGCTTTTTCTAAAGGCATTTTGATCTATTTCATCTTAACAGCCTGTCTGTGGGTGGGTGGGGCATCCTGTGAGGTATCAGGGGAAGTGGGGAATGGAAGGGCATTTCAGGAAGTAGGAGACTTCTGGGGTGTCAAGCCATCAGTGACACTCAGTCTCACTTCTATAGCTTCTCCCCAGGACTCAGCACACTGCTTCCTGGCTGAGATGTGAGGAACTGCCTTGCCCTCCTGCCGTCATGCCCTCCCACCATGATTAACTGTGCACCTTCAGACTGTGAGCCACATAGCCCTTCCTTCTTTATGTTGCTTTTGTCAAGGATTTTGTCACAGTAGTAAGAAAAGTAGCTAACACAGCAACAAATGGGGAGGATAAAGAGAGCATGCGTGTGTACTCACCTCCCCTTGGAAGCTCTTGAGCAGTGGTGCTACCTGCTTTCGTAAATCCTGCGTGGAGCAGCGGTCAGGAAACAGCCATTGGAGGAAAGAGAAGAACAACATTGGTTAGGCTTCCTACAAAGGCTCTGTGCAGATCATCACCACAGAAAGCCACAAAGCAAGACCCTGTCTTAAGACAAAAACAGTAAACTTCTACTTATTCATGTGGATGTGTGCATGTGTCCTCATGGAGGCTAGGAGTTGAGGTTCTTCCTCAATCTTCTCTGCTTACTGTTTGAGGCAGTGTCTCTCACTGGCCTGGAACTTATAGATTCAGGGAGTCTGTCTGGCTACAGAGGCCACAAGGGGTCTGCCTATCTCTACCTCCTAACATTGGGATTACAAGCACATAGCTTTTATGTGGGTGCTGGAGACTGAACTCAGGTCCTCATGTTTGCATGTCAAGGTACTTTACCCACTAAGCCACCTCCTTTACTCAGTTTCCTAAGGGCTGTCATTCATAGGTGTATCACCTCCTTTGGAAAAGCCAATAGTTTTTGTTCCTCCACTGGATGATTCGATACATTTCTACACTAAGTTCAATGATAAAAAGCAATGAGATGCATTCACCGGCTTCCACTCCCCCACAAACATTGCTACCTGTAGAAGACTAATAGCCCCCAACGATATCCTGAAACCTGTGAATACATGAGTTGACACAGTAAAGGGACATTGCCACTGTGATTACATTTAACAATTGTGGGTCAGGGGGAGGATCCTGGACAGTGTAGGTGGGGCTAATGTCATCAGGCTGCCCAAGTAGAAACACAAGTTCAGACAAGTGAGAGTCAGAGGGGATTCAAACACTGCAGCAGAGATTGGGAAGATAGTAAGATGTAGGGTCCTGGCCAGAGGACAAGCAGAGCCTGGCAGAGCTGGCGCAGGCTGGAACCAGACCTTCCTAAAGCTTTGGAAGGAATGCAGCTTTCGCTGGCAACTCCATATCCACCTCATAAATCCTGTCCTGGGCTCTCACCCTCCAGCAGCGCAGATGATGCATTTCTGTTGTTTTAAGCAGATAGAAGCAATAGGGAATAAATACTCTTCTGTTCAGCCCACCACCAGCCATTCCAGAAAGAGTAGATAAAATCTAACAGTGAAGGGCAAACAAGATAAAACAAAGAACAACAGGAGAAAGATTTGTGAGTTTTGTCTTGTTTTTGAGACAAGGTCTCGTGTAACTTAGGTTGGCCAGGAACTCACTATGTAGCTCAAGACCTCCACTGCCCAAGTGCTGGAACTATATAGTCCTATCTGTGTGTATGTACGTATGTGCCTACATCTGTGGGTGTGTATGTATGTGCGTATGTATGTGTGTGTGTGTATATATATATACATATATATGTATATATACATATATATACATACATATACACATATACATATATATGCACATATATATATATACACACACACATATATATGTATATATATATATATATATATATATATGT
>NW_022196905.1:130497205-130536474 GCF_008632895.1 Mastomys coucha
TATAGAGAGACATATAAAGGTCAATTTATTAATTTGCTATCTATGTGCATATACTTGCACCTGCATGTGTTTATGTGCATCATATGTATGCAGGTGCCTATGAGGCCAGAAGAGGGCATTAGATCTCTTGGAACTAGAGTTACAGGCCACCTGTGAACAGAACCCTGACCCTCTGCAAGAACAGCAAGCACTTTTAACCAGAGTCATCTCTCTAGTCTCAAGCTCTACTTTTACCAAAAAAAATTATTAATGAGGATTGGGTGCAGTGGAGCATACTTGTTATTCCAGCACCTGGGAAAAATAGAAGATGGGAATCTCAGAAGTTCAAGGCATAAAGGGAACATGCATGAATGTTCTGTGCGCATCACATTTTATAAAAACTGTAATATTAAGTGTTAGTATACTGGGTATTTGTTACATGGCTCAGTTGGGAGGAGACATGGGGCCTGGAGGCATGCCCTTTGCCACAGGTGGTTGACTGCTTCCATCATGGGAAGCTCAAGTCAAGAGTTACATTTAAAATTAGTACTCTCAGGGTGTGGTGGCGCATGCCTTTAATCCCAGCACTTGGGAAGCAGAGGCAGGAGGATTTCTGTGTTCGAGGCCAGCCTGGTCTACAGAGTGAGCTCAAGGACAGCCAGGGCTATACAGAGAAACCCTGTCTCGAAAAACCAAAAATAAATAAATAAAATAAAATAAAATAAAATTAGTACTCTCTTGTAAGGGAGGGTCAATGATGGCAAGCCCCTATCCTGAGGGTCAGTGCAAGAGGTTAAAAGGCTCTGAAGAACACTAAGAGAGCCAGGAGGATACTGAGCTAAACAAAGGGAGCTCCCAAGATTAGGGTGCTGCTTCTACAAAAAGCTGCAAACCTAAAGACCAAGGAAAGACTAGATTTAGCAGCAGGGAAGCTCTGAGGAACAGAGAGCAGCTGGAGTAGCTTTGGAAGCTGCTACAGCAAATATGTAGAATGTTTAGTTAAAGCATCAGAGGAAGGACCAGGAGGAACAGGGCTAGGCCTGCAAGTGCTAGCTGAATGTCCAATCTGTGTTGGACACCAGCAGTCCTTAGCCTTTGCCTACTGACCCCATCAACACTATGGACTAGAATACTGAACAGAAGGATGTCTACAGCTTAGAAAGAGAAGGAAATTTATCTAAGGTCATGGGACTTGACAAGTTAGGATCTGAACTCAGTTCTCTGTCTCTGTCTCTGTCTCTCTGTCTGTCTGTCTGTCTGTGTCTCTCTCTGTCTGTCTGTCTGTCTGTCTGTCTGTCTCTCTCTCTCTCTCTCTCTCTCTCACACACACACACACACACACACACACACACACACACACACACACACACACACCCTGCCCTCTTCTGGCCTCATGGGCAACTGCATACACATGATGCACATAAACACATGCAGGTGCAAATATATGCACATAAAGGATCAAATCACCACATGTGTGTGTCATCCAGGTGGCTCACAAAAGCTAGATAAGGTGACTCATGCTGATTCAGGAGGATCACAAGTTCAAAGCCAACCTAAGCTATGACAGTCAAGTCCTCTCTTATAAAGCCCCGTTCTGAGGGCTAAGAGAAAGCTGGGTGAGGTTACAGAATGACAGAAGGGAAGAGCCCAGAATTGGGGACCTCAACAGAGAAAAGGAAAAGGGGAGAGTTTCATGAGTGGGCGTGGGCCCAAGCCCATGTAGCCCATGGGTTCCCCAACCTTCTCTCTTGGTAGAGGTTGGCTTCATGAGAAAACCAACTGTCTGAAGCAAAGAGGTGATAGAGTTCTCTCTGCAGCCTAAAACAGGATTCCAGAAAGGCCTAAGAGCTGCCTCTCATGACAGGCTTGTCATGACCCCTTTTAATTATTTCCTTTTGGTTTGTTTGAGACAGGATCTCACTGGTCTTGAACTCACTGTTGAGGATGACCTTGAACTCCCTCCCTCTGCCTCCTGAAGTTGGGATTACAAACCATGCCTAGCTGATGTGATATGGTGCTAACTGGGCCACAACCCCAGACCCTGAAGCAACCCTTTTGATATTAAAGCCAGATGTGCATCTGTCTGCACACAGGTGCACATGCAACCCCTTCTCCCGATGGCTGACAGTAAAAAGAACTGACTATATATTCACACAGCACACACACACAGACACAGATGCACTTCAAGCCACTAGCTAAAAGACTCATTCTAATTTTATTTCTTGGCAGTTTGAGAAATGCCTTATCTCAATCTGCCGCCTGCAAATATTATCTGGTTTGTTACTAAACTGAGGAGAGAGATTCAAAGCTGCTCAGTTCTGGCTCACGGGACTCTGTCGCCATTGGTTAGCGTGGGCAGGAAATTATTTATCCTCTTTTTAGAGCATGGTGCCCTTTGCATTCTAGACAGCCACTGAAACCACAGTCTCTACCGCTTCTAGTCCTGGGTCACCATCGATGCACACCCTTCGTGACAGCTGCCAACTGAAGAAAGGTGGGGTTTGAGTTGATTGAAAGCACACTAGGAAGAGTTATAACTTGGTAGCTGACACATGTTTTAAAAGTCCAAACAATAGAGTTGAGTGCTTAATTGAGTTATGGTGTTTCCAATGCTATCAATTTTGTTCCATCTTGTACCAATCACTGAACAAAAAGCAAAACATAGCTTAATCACAGAAAGACAGGCCCTTGTGGGTGGGGGGATGGTTCAGTCAGTTTGTTGCTTGCTGTGCAACCATGAGGAAATGACTTTGAACCCTAGCACCCTGGTACAGAGTTGGGTATGGAGGATCACTGCGGGGTATCAGGCTAGCCAGTCAAGCTGAATCATTGAGCCCCACATGCTAGTTCGAGACTTTGACTGAAAAAGCAGGATGGAAAGTTCCCAAGAAATGACGTGAGGTTGACCTTTGACCTCTACACGCATGCCCTCCTATAACCAAACAAATTGCACATACACACATAAATACATTTTTTCAAATTAAGGAAAGTGATGGCCTTGATGTGATTACTATCAAATGTCTGTTGGAAAAGGCCAAAATATTTTGCTTGTCCCTCTCTTCTGAGTATACAGCAAAAAGGTGATTATTACCAGAGCCACTTTTATGTAGGGACAATTTTCATCATTCTGGGCTGGAGGGTTGGCTCATCAGTTAAGAGAACATGTTGGTCTAGGTTGGATTCCCAGCATCCACACGATGGCTTACAACCATTTGTAACTCTAGTCCCAGAGAATCTGAAGCCCTCTTCTGGTTTCTGTGGGCACCAGGCATGCACATAGTACCTACCTACCTACATGCACATAAAACACATACATTAAATAATAAAATAAATAAATCTTCAAAAAAAAGTTGCTAGAGTCAGTCACACTGGCTTAAAAAGAAACCAGAGCCTTGTGGGTCTCCCTGCTTCCACCCATTATGGCTCATGCTCAGTGTCACCTCTGCATCCAGATTTGCCTTGTGCAGGATGGGCTCGCCTCTCTCTTTTCCTTAATTTCACTTCACCTTTTCTTCCTGTGTCTTGGTTGTAAAAAGCTGGGGTGGGCCTTAACTCAGGTGAAAATGGACAAAGAACCCTCAGAAATATTCAGATTGGGAGGTGACATGTCACATAGCGACACATTTCCTTATGACTATATGAAGCACTCACTATCTAAACCTCAAAGCAAGAAAATTCTTAGTCAGGCATGGCAGTATGGACCTGTAGACCCAACACTGGGGAGTCAGGCGTGGTGGTATGGACCTGTAGTCCCAACACTGGGGAGGAACAAATGGGCAGATTTTGGGGGCTAGCTGGCAAGCTGGCCTCCCCAACTTGGAGATCTCTGGCCCAGTGTGACACCTTATATCAAAAAACAAGGTGGATAGCTCCTGAGTTTGCCCACTGACCTTCATATGAATATGAATGAGTACCCCTAAACACATACATACATACACACACCCCACAAAAGAAATTCTAACTGGAAAGTGTCTTTAAGAGCCAGGAGATGGCAGGTAAAGAAGCCCACTGCCAAACCTGAAGACTCGAGTTCAACCCTAGAGCCTAAAGTATGGAAATAAAAAATTACCTCCTGCATGTTCTCTAACCTTGACACATACAGAGAAACATACAGACACAGGCACATGCCTCCCCTGCGCTCAATATATACATTTTTAAAAATGAAAATGTCTTGATTATGTGTCCAGAGCACATTTTAAAAACTCATTTTTATAGGCAGAGCAGTGATGATGCATGCCTTTAATGCCAATACTTGGGAGGCAGAGAGAGGCCTGGTCTACAGATCAAGTTCCTGAAAGCAAGGGTGTGGGTGCTTTCTGCTCATAGTCTGTGTACCATGTGTCCTTGGTACCTGAGGATGGCAGAAGAGGGCATCAAATCTTCTAACACTGAAGTTACATACAGTTGTTAGCTGCCACGTGGGTGATAGGACTTTGAACCCAGGTCCTGTGGAAGAGTAGCCATTCCTTTTAAATACTAAACCAACTTCTCCAGCCCCAAAGCACAATTTTATATCAAATATGTGTTAAAATTGATACCATCAAATGCAAGACACACTGATATTCTAAACTGCAGGAAGAGAAACAAATACTTTTATATCTGATTGTTCACTATCTGAAATGGACAAAACACATTTAAAAAAATCTAAGTATTATAGCTAACAAAACACTATTCACTTGAAAATTAAATAAGAATAGTAGGCCTCAAGTTGTTGCTTAAAAAAAAAAGCTATACAGAAACTCCTATTTTAGGATATGTGATATGTGGTAAAAGGGGGCCCTGGTCTTTCAAGATACATACTAAAGTATTTGTGAATGAAATATATATGACTTGTCTTCAAGCTGATTTCTGGGGAGCTATGAGGGATGAGGACAGGAGGAGGATGTCATGACTGGTGTGATGAATCTCATGGAGGCAGTGCCACTCACCGGGCCTTGTGAATATTTGCAATATGTCAATATATGTCTCTCTAAGACACACTAAGCCTTCTCTAAACAATCACTGAACTGCCAGAGAGTGAGGAGGCTGGGCAGGGATACCCTTAGAAGCCAGCCTTTGAACTCCTCAGTAGAAATTGCAAGTTGTCAGGTTCACCTAGGAATGTCAGAGATATGCCACACAACACTAGGATCACCTGTCCTGGCTGTCCTGCTTACCATATGGGGACTCATAACAGGGTCAGGACTTTCCACTGAACTGGGAAAGGGCTAAGATTTGATGGAAAGCTCTCTAGTAAAGAGTGGCAATTGAAGAGTTGTTTACTAATACTTGATGACCAATTCACTTAAACCAGGCATAGGGGTTTACACTACAATGGATTACATTACATTGCATGCCTGTAATCCAAGGACCAGCAAAGCTGAGGCAGCAGGGTTGACAGCTGAAGCCATGAAAAGAAAAGGCTGGGCAGTGGTGGCACACGCCTTTAATCCCAGCACTTGGGAGGCAGAGGCAGGCGGATTTCTGAGTTCGAGGCCAGCCTGGTCTACAGAGTGAGTTCCAGGACAGCCAGGGCTACACGGAAAACAACAAAAACAAAAACAAAAACCCCTGTCTCGAAAGAACAAAACAAACAAAAAACGAAAACAAAAACAAAGGAAAGGAAAGGAAAGGAAAGGAAAGGAAAGGAAAGGAAAGGAAAGGAAAGGAAAGGAAAGGAAAGGAAGCTTGCCTGGGGATGCAGCTCATTTGATACAATGCTTGCCCAACAAGAACAAAGCTCCAGGTTTGCATTCCAGCACCATATTTCAGGTGTGGTGCAGATATGCAACCCCAGCACTCAGAAAGTGGAGTCAGGAGGACCAGTTCAAGGCTATCCTAAATACCTAAATATTTAAGCTCAGCCTGAGCTACAGGAAACCCTGTCTTCAAAAAAAGGAGGAGGAGGAGGAGGAGGAGGAGGAGGAGGAGGAGGAGGAAGAGGAGGAAGAGGAGGAGGAAGAAGAGGAGGAGGAGGAGAAGAAGAGCAGGAGGAGGAGGAGGAGGAGGAGAAGGGAAAAGGGGAAGAGGGGAGGAAGAGGGAAGGAATGGGAAAGGAGAGAGGAAAGGAATTCACAGTCACTCAGTTTATTGGGGGGGGGGTGTCTCTGCTCCCCAGATCCCCAGCTCCGTTAGAACAACGAGAAGCTGTGAAGAGGAGACGGCTACAGTGTCTTCTACCACTGGGTCCCCCGCCCTCTGAAAATTGGCCAAGGGTATAGGGCAGGGCTCTCCAGGAGCCTCCAGGTAAGACCTCTTTCCAGGCTCTGTTCCTCTGTTCTGAGCAGCACATGCCTGGCAGCTGTTCTAAGCCCCTGCTGCTGTCAACAGTGCTATGCAGTTTGGCTTGTGAGTCAAACTGGATAGGGTTACCTGCAAGGAACTAGTAGAGCAACTTTCTAGAAAAGAAGGAAGAAGTGGGGTTCTAGTACTTGCCCCAGTGGACAGTGGAGCTATCGAGTCCTACAGCTATCGAGTCCTACAGCTCTTTAAAAATACTGAAAGCAGAGCTAGGGATAGAGCTCACACATACGCCATCCCTAGCACCACATGAGCCAGGTGTGATGGTGTCTGCTTGTAAAGCTAAACCAAGCACTTGGAGGTTACCACCATGAGGTGAACCTAGGTGGAGGCAGGAAGAGCAACAGTTTGTAGTGAGCTCCAAACCAACATGGGATACACAAAACTCTGTCATTACTAGAAGGAAAGAAGGAAGGCAGGAAGGCAGGCAGGCAGGCAGGAAGGAAGGAAGGAAGGAAGGAAGGAAGGAAGGAAGGAAGGAAGGAAGGGAGGAAGGGAGGAAGGGAGGAAGGGAGGAAGGGAGGAAGGGAGGAAGGAGAAGAGGAAACCCTAAAAACCCCTCAAATTCCAGAACATTCTGATGCAAGGTAGGGGCAAATAAAATGAAATATTTTTTTTAAATCTAGACATTGCCTTGTACAGTTTCATTTCAGAAATCTGAATTCAATATTTATAATCTCAAGGAAGCCAAGTACATACAAAGTTAACAGAGCCCTCTAACAAAAGGAAAGCTTTTTGGAAACGTAGCAGCAAATCATTCTCCCTTCCTAAAATGGAAAAACAAAATTGCCCACCTCCTATGTTTTCCTTCCTAGGTCTCCTCTTCCTGCTTTGTGTAAGTGTGTGTTGGGGGGGGGGGGTCTTATATAGCTCGTACCAGCTTCCAACGTATGATCCTCCCATTTCCATCTCAGTGCTGAGGTTACAGGTCTGGACTGCTAAACAATAATAATAAATAAGCTGCTTTCTTAAGACATAAGCCATTAGTACTCGCAACAACCTCCATGAATATTTGTCCAATGCATGAAAGTGCAGAGCATCCCAGTTTGCTGTGAAGGAAAACTAGCTCTGAGCACTTGTTCCCGTGTTATCTATGGCACCTCTGATTCCCCTTTATGAACAAAGCAAAGAACCCAGAGCAGGTGTGAAGCCTGTGTCTTCCTCAGTCACTCTCCATCTTATCCTTGAGGCAGGGCCTCCTGCTAACCCTGGAGCTTGCTGATTCAGCTAGACAGACAGCCTATAAACTCCAGGAATCCTCCCATCAATGCCCACAGAGCTCAGGGACTGCAGGCATGAGGTTCCTGATGCTTCAATTGCAGAGTTGAAGTGAAAGAGGTTGGTGGAAAGGGGAGTTTCTCTGTCCCAGGAAGCAGGACCCTTCACCTCTCATCTCATCATCTGAAAGTGAATGACGTGGCTGTTGACGGGGTTTCAAGCTTTTGGCTGCTTTTATAGATGAACACATAACCTTTCTAGTCTCTGTGAGATGGAGGAGTGGTTTTAAAATGCATTTAAACTTGAGTGTTAAATAAAAAATCTCTCCATACAACAGCATCCAGTATGGCCTGGCAGCATCTCAGAATTTAGTTCACAGATTTGCAAAAATTCCATTAGCTTTAATTATTTATCAGTAGTCGAGTTAGATTACGGTTCTTGACCTATTTTCACAGTGGATAGGCCACCTAGCAATGGAATAGATGAATAGTCTTTTTCCTAAACTGAAATAATAGAAACCTACTTTAAAGAAAGAATGAAAACCCAAACATGCAATTACCATGATGCAGACCCTGCCATATTGCCTTTGTCTGGGGATAAAATGTACATCTTTGTGAGGTTTTGGTTATTAAATAAGATTATCTTGAAAAGGAGAAACTCACTCATGCTATAATTTCTTTCCATTTAAATTTCTTTGCTCCATTTAAAGCAGCCCGTGTCCTGGAAGAATGTCTCGAATGTGACTGAGGTGCCTGCAGCACTGTCCCAACAACACTGGGTGATGGCAGGGCCAGCTTCCTAGAGCTGGACAGTGACTAGAGAAGGTGTGGGCTCTAGTGGTAAGTCAGCAAGGGACAGAAAGGACAGCGACACTGAGTTCCCAAGCAACAGCAGCTCTGCCACATTCCCTGCCTGAAGGTCCAGGGTCGTTTGTGTCCCATTCATAAGGCCAGATCTGAAGGGAAACACATCACTGGGAGGCAAAGGTTTGCTTAGGTCCGAGGTTCTCAACTTTGTGTGTTGTGAAGCTTTGGACAAACTTCTATCTCCAGAAATATTTATATTACGATTCATAACAGTAACAAAATCATAGTAATGAAGTAGCAACAAAAATAATCTGGGAGATCAGCACAGCATGAGGAACTGTATTAACGGATCTCAGCATTAGGAAGGTTGAGAACAAAACAAACAAACAAACAAACAAACAAAAAATGCTGGACGGTGGTGGCGCACGCCTTTAGTCCCAGCACTTGGGGGGCAGAGGCAGGCGGATTTCTGACTTCGAGGCCAGCCTGGTCTACAGAGTGAGTTCCAGGACAGCCGGGGCTACACAGAGAAACCCTGTCTTGAAAAACAAAACAAAACCAAAAAGGAAGGTTGAGAGCCACTGGCTTAGGTAGTGCCTGGAGAATCCTGGCTGCCTCAAGACCTTATAGTAAGTCCATTAGGTTAGAACTACTTGCTATTTTGCTATTTCTGCACATTTTCTCCAAAGCTGAGTTTCCTAGAAGTTCTAATATCCTTATTCCAATGCTGTTAAGAACTTTTATATTCATCTCTAGCATGGCCAACACTGACAGAACTTTCCCTCCCTCTATCCCTCTTTTTAAAGACAGTATCTTGATAAGGCTCAGACAAGACTCAAGTACAGTATTTATTTAACTGAAAATGACCTGGAACTTCTGATCCTGCTGTCTCCCCGTCCTGTTGTGATTACAGGTGTGCACCACCATGCATGATTATGGAACTGGGTGCATTATGCCTGCTGGGCAAGCACTCTAACTGAGCCACATCCCATCCCCTATTTTTTCAATTTAAAGAAAACAAAATGCTGAAAATGGCCATTTCTTCTGAGAACTAATGGCTAGAGGGTCAAGGTGGGAAAGAGAAAGCAACCTCAGATTCCTGTGACCCATTGTCCAAACGAGGCTCAGTCACACATCAGTGTGACTTTAATGTTCTTCAGCTTTCTCTTCCTCTCTTCTTTTAGTGTTGCATGTGCATGGCTTGTTGTCTGTACAGGTACACAGGGGATGTGGAGGTCACCTATCATTAGGTGCCATTTACCTCATTTTTTGAGACAGAGTCTCTTATTAGCCTTTGTGCTTGCACCAAGAGAACTATTTCTCCGGACTTCTTCTGGGCCACTTTCCAAATAGCTGGTCATGTCTACACTTCTACTTGTACCCCAGAATTATGAAAACACCGTATGAGTTTACCAAAGACAGGGCCCACATGTTCCGTCTATTTCCTTCAGAGCCCATGAGTGTTCACTATGAGCGCTGACTGAGAGTACTGGTCCCCTCTTCTCAAGGGCGCATGGCTTGGTAAGAATGAAGACCCAGCTTAAGGTGTCTGGCAGACTCTGGGGCTTTCTGCTGATTTAGTTCAAGGAATATGAGGGGTGAAGGAGCAAAGATGCTCTCCCCAGACTGGCTAGCAAAGCTGACCCATATGCTACGCAAGGGACAGACTATAAAGGTGCCTTAAACACACACACACACACACACACACACACACACACACACACCAAAAAAAACCAACCAGGGTTGTTTCAGGAACCAATCAGGAAGTGATTCCTCCTCTCATTAGACATACCCTCTGTATAATTTATTTAGGACTTCCGGCCCTGCTAATATCCAAACAAATGGGTATTAAAAATTAGAATGCAGATTAATCCCTGGCTTAGATTTTTGTTTCTAGAAATCTCTTCCTAAAATTAAGCAGAAATGTAAGAATAATTTATGCACAGGAATCCTTAGGCAATGTTTAAGGTAGGGGACAACTAGAAACAGTTAAGATTCTATAGTGGAATTACTTAATGAAGACTAAGCTAGTTTTGCAATACAGTGGCATATTTGGAAACTGATGAAATTATTTTTTTCAACAAACAGCAAATACTTTTAATACAAATGAGTGGCTTATATTCCCTGTACCCCTACTGGATTCAGACTCACTATGTAGGCAAAGATGACTCTGAGTTTCCAACCATTCTCTTCATCACCTGAACTCTGGGGTTATGGCATGTGCCACCACACTCGGCTTGGATGGTGCTAGGGACACAATACAGGCTTTGTACATGGTAGGCAAAAAGCCACTGGGATACAGGCCTGACACCAAGTTCTATCCCTGCAACAGACATCTGCTGTGGAACGCAGCACAATCCTGAACAAAGCCAGATATTTCTAGCCAGTAGCAGTTCTACATAGCTGTAATCCCAGCATTTAGGAGATAGAAGCAGGAAGATAGTCAGTCTTGGTTAATATAAATTAGTTTCAGAAAAGCCTAGGTTACACGAGGACCTAGAGTGACAAATAAAATGCCTACTAAGCTCCTGAGCCTCCCGTACAACATAATCCTAAGTATTTGTTTTAACTTTTATTTACATTCCTGTGTTGTATTGGTTACTTTTCTATTCCTGTGATAGCATCATTAATGCAACTTACAAAAGAGAGTAACTAACTCGCCTAAGATTCTAGAGGGTTAGAGACCATGGTGGAGTGAAGGCAGGGCAGCTGGGAGCTCACGGCTGAGAGCTCACAGCTCAGAACTGCAAGCAGGAGACAGAGAGCACACTGGGAATGGTCAGAATCTTTTGAAATCTCAAAGCCTGTTTCCAGTGACACGTCCGTCCTCCATCTCCCTAATCCTTCCCCAACAGTTCCAGTAGCTGAGGACCAAGGATTCAAACATATGACTTTCTGTGGGCCGTGTTTATGCAAACCACTGCAGGCATGTTTGTTCACATGTATTTAGATGCCCTAAGGCAGGAAAATGTTGGATTCCCTGGAGCTGGAGTTATTGCTCTCTGAGTCATCTGATACGGGTGCTGGAAACAAAACTCAAGTCCTCTGGAAGAGCACCAAGTGCTCTTAACTGTTGAGCCATCTCTTCAGCCCCATAATTGTATTAAAATAGGTAATAATCACAAGTAATAAGCCAGTGAAGAGAAGAGATCATGCCCAACAGTCTGTGGGCCCAGTGCAGAGCCATGTAGTTACTTAAAACATTGGAAGTTGTGATTCACAACTCATTTTCAAGGTGACCTCTGTAGATTAGGATGTCACAATATCAGAAGGTTGTACAGGCCTGAAAACCACATGCTAATATTCATTTTTAGGAGATGGCTGATTTAATCCTTTCTTCCTTATGCTGTATGCAAATTTCTATAATGAGCAACCCCTCTTTTATTATCAGAGGAACAAGTCTCAGGAGACAGTGGGGAAGATGTGGAATACCACAAACCAATGTCTAAGGAGCATGGATGGTCCCTACAACAGCTCCAATGTGAACAGACACAGGGTATCAATATTCAGCTGACAGAGCTCAAACTGAGGCCAGGACATGTGTGTGTGCATGTGTGTGTGACTTAAAGGCAGACTGAGACACGGCTCAGAACGCTTGCCTAGAATCCCCAGTGAAGGCTAAGGACAAGACTCAGTCAAAGAGCTGTTTTGTAGAATTGCCCGAACCTAGGGTTCAATCCTTAACAATCACAAAAACAAACAAACAAACAAATGTTTAAATAGCCTAAAGTCAGATCTTAAACATGTTCTGTCCAGATCCAGTCTCCATTTCAGTTGCTTCCTCATCTGAAAGCCTGACCTCAATTTTACCCATCATGCACGTTGGTCATGCTTTATAAAAGGAAGAGGCACAGGGAAGGTGTTCCTTTGTCTCAATTTAATCATGAACACATACTGTTTATTAATATTTAGTAGCTTCACAGAGCTGCTCGGGAGTAATTAATAATAAAGGATGAGCAAATCTACTGTAGACACAATGTTTACTGCACACGATCAAAGGAGGTTGAATCCTAACCAGGTGTCTAGTGGCCCATGTGCAAGCAGCAAGTCCACAGAGATGGAAGCTAAACGAGGTCTGTTTGCACATGGCTCTCCCCCTTTCTCCTCCTAGTCTCATTTCTTATGGAAAATAACACAGAGCAAGCTACTGGCACAGGAAGCACAGACTATAATTTCTTAATTTCTAGATGGAATTCTTTATGCCACATGGATGGCCTACAAAATATCTGATGAAGTGGGCAACTAAGGAATGGAAATCTTTGAAAGCAGCTTTTAAAACTATGAAGATGTTTCCAAGTGTCCCGAAGGATGCTTGCATGGAGCATGGGAGGTGAAACAAAGTCTTCAGGGCAGAATGAAGCACCCTGACCTTAGTCCTCACCTTGAGTGACCAGTGTCAGTGCTGCTGATGAGGAGCTGAGGTTTGCCACGTTAGGCAAGGGTAGGGAGAAAAGGCACACTGTAGGACATTCTAATGTTCAATCTCTGCTGCCCTCCTATGCACTGGTCTCAAGTGCTCAAAGTAGTTGCCTCTCATTATCCATTGGGGACTGGCTTCAACCCTTCACCCACCTGATATATCCGTGGACACTGAAGTTCCTTACACAAAATGACAGAACCTGCTCATACATATCCACTCAGTGTACGCGGTGAATTTTAATCTGTTTAGTTGAGGTACAGGGACTCACCTGTGCTAGACAAGTTCTCTACCATCATGTCCCTAGCTTTTACTGAGAGCGGAGGGCATTGTTCTACCTGGAGATGTCCACCAGCCTCAGCCCTGAATCATCTCTAGACAACTTGCAATATTCATCATAGTAACAGTGCTATGTATCTAGTTGTTATACTGTATCATTTAGGGAATAATCACAGCAGAAATCTTTGCACATTCAATACAGATGAGACTTCTAGCCTTAATATTTTCAACCCATGTCCGATCCTCTATTTATGGAGAATTTGAAGGCATGGGGGTGTCAACTACTTAAAGAGCCATTTAAAAATCATATGAAAAATGTAACACTTAACAGAGAAAATGACTTTAAAATACTTCTGAGCACAGGGTGTGGCAGTACATGCCTTGGGAGATTGAATTGGGAGGATCTTCTAAGCAAGCCTGAGCTACCTAGAGAAACTGGCTCAAGGTTGCGGGGGGAGAGGGGGAGACAAACTAACAAACAAAAAACAAAAAACCAATCAAATACTTTAGGAATTCCTCTTGCTACCTCTTCCGTGCTTCTTAAGCAAGAGCAGGCTTCAGGCAGCCTTGAGATTCACTCTTGAATATTCAGCCTGGCGTCCATGCAGTCACTCAGTGGAAGGCTTCAGTCTGCCGTCTAGAGCCGCCTGACTGGCTGGGTGAGTCATACGGAAGTTCATAGATGTCAAAAGCAGCTGCCCAGACTTTTCTGTTATTACCATATACGGCTAATATAGGTCCATTTATCTCCAGCCATTGTTGAATGGAGCTTCAGCAATTCCATACCTATCATCTCTCTTGAGAATTTCTCCATCTACAACTCTGGCATATAAAGACTATACAGCCAATCAGCCACAGGACCTAAAACCATCACCCTGGGCTACAAAATGTTTGCATGGCTGAGTGTTTGAATAAGGTCAAAGTACAGGGCTAACATTACATTCCAGCAACATCAAAAGAGAATAGCACAGGGCAATAAGGATTCCAAAACAATTCCACCTGAGTAGTGCTTCTCCACCCCAGCCCTGCATTTTGTACCACATACTCAGGAATGGTCTGAAAAAAATTGTGGTAGGTTGGAATTGATTTTAACATATTCCCTATATAAGTGATGAAACTATTTTAAGGTTCTGACAAGCTGGCAGAATTATCTGGGAAAGGGCTAGAAGTGTAACTAAGTAGGCAGAGTGCTTTCTTAGCACGATGATGCCCTGTGTTCAATTCGTAGCAGTACATAACCCTAACATGCGGCAAACACCTATACCCTCAGCACTGGGGAGGTAGAGGCAGGAGGACTGAGAACTCGTGAATTTAAACAAAGCCAGCCTAGGGTACTTGAGACCGTGTCTGAGCAACAAAACAAAAGCCCAACCAATCAAAATAGCAAAACACTCCCTCCCAAAACTAATCAACCAACCCAGAAAAAAATTATTAGCTAAGAAAAATCTTCCATTCATTTATTCAATCAATGAATTTCTATGGAATCAAACTTACAGACAAGCAAAGAAATACACCTCCAGGTCTGTCTCCACTTTCCTGCAGATGGGAAAACAGACACTACCTACACTTGGGGTGACCAGCAGCTGACTCTTCATGATCCCAGCTGTGCCTCCTGGGAGTTCAACCACAGAAGGCTTCTCCCATATAGAAGATTCTTTACTACAACCTTTAAAAGATACAAAAACCTCGAAAAAGCAACTATAGACAGTGGTGATACAGAAGGCCCTGGACATTCACTTTGAGGTGCAGATATCTAAGTCCACCTAGGGCTCCCTGAGACTCAAGTAAAACTGAGCTAAGCCTAGGTTAGAATGGTGGTGTATACCTGTCAACCCAGCACTCAGTAGGAGGATCATGAGTTTGAAGGCAGTCTGAGCTACAGCGCTGAAAGACACTGTCATCTGGTTATGACATGCATTTCCATCTTGTCATCACACAGCTAAGATTATGTACACATGAGACTCCCAAGACTAGGCACATTGTGGTGAGTATAGCTCAGTTGGTAGAGTGTTTGCCTAGTATGCAGAAGGCTCTAGGTTTCATCTCCAGAACTGCATAAATTGGGGTGTCAGCTTACAGGACTGTGATCCCAACACTTCAGAGGTGGAAGGAGGGATACAAGAGGTCAGGGTCATCATTGGACTTAACTAATTTCTGGCCACCTTGGGCTAACATAAAAGAAACGCTGCATAAAAACAAGATGAACTCACCTAGTATACTTCCTCAAAGAAGGAGTGGGAGGAGCACCACCAGAACCCTCAGCTGAGACTCTAGTCAGAGGATGAGAGGACATGCTGCCTGTGGCCAGGAAGGGCATCCTCAGGAGCTGGAGGAGTAGCTCAGTCCGTGGAGGGTTTGCCCTCACTATCATCCCCAGCACTGAATAAACTGGGCAGACTCGCACACACCTGTAACCTCAGCAAGTCAGAGGAGAGGTGGGAAGATCGCAAGTTCAAGATTATCTGAGTTACACAGTGACTTAGAGGCCCATCTGGAATATGTGAAACTGTGTCACTAAAAGAGGGGCAGAGCAGGGAGCTGGTTCAGTGGGTAAAAGTGCTTGCTGCTAAGTCTGGCGTCCTGAGCTCAATCCCTGGAACTCATGTGTCAGAGGAGACGGCTGATCCTACAGGTTGCCCTCTGACATCCGAATGCCAGACCTGTGCACACTTTTTTTTTTAAAAGTGGGTGCTAGAAATCAAACTCAGGCCTCATGCTTACACAGTAAGCACTCTAACAACAGGGCTATCTCTGCAGGCCCATAAAATTTAAATTTGTACAGACATACACATGAAGTACTAGCTGGTAGGCAAAGCTCTCCACCAAGTAAACCTGATGTGAAGAAGCAAGAACGACTGCCTGGAGGGGAAAGGAGAAGTGCAGTCCTTGGGGTTGAAGGGGCAGGAGAATAAAGCGCTTGCCTCGCAAGAGTGAGAACCTGAATTCAATCCCCAGAACTCATAGGAAAAAAAAACAAAACAAGCTTTATGGACTGCTAATCTGAAACTTCCAGGCCAATGAGGAACTATGTCTTAAATGAACAATGGAAAAAAGTGGTACCTAAGGTTGACCTCTGACCCCTACATCTCTCTCTTACACACACACACACACACACACACACACACACACACACACACACACACATACACACACAGACGGATGGACACATGCACAAACACAGTGTGAGTAGTGCAGCCATGCTTCGAAGTCAGAACAAGGGTGGTTCAAAGAGGATCAGAGGGCAATCATGAGACGAAGGTGAACACAAACATGCCTGTGACAGACTGTAAGTCCACTGACTTACAAGAGCTTCTGCTTAGAAGCCCCTCACAGCAGGAAAGGAAAGGATTTGAGGCAGGGTGAACAGATCTGCAGAACTGTACTTGTAACTAACAGGAGATGGTCCACCCTGGGTCGGTAAGCTCCATCGAGCCAGCTAAATCCAGCTGGCTTCTGGTATTTTTATGGTCCATGAGCTAAGAATGGTTTTTACACTTTTAAATGGTTACATTTAAAATGGTTATGTAAGTGCCTACATAATATCCTGATTTTGCCTTTTACCCAGCCAGGTCTAAAATATTTAATGCCATACCCTTCAAGAGAAAGTTGGTGGTCAGGCCTGGTGGTAGTGGGCCTGTTGTCTCAGCTGCTTGGGAGGCTGAGACAGAAAGAGCAGAAGTTCAAGACCAGCTTGGGAAGCTTGATGAGACCCTGTCTTTAAAAAAGAAAAGAAAAGAAAAAAAAAAAATATATATATATATATATAATAAAGAAGACTGAAGAAGATGACACAGATCTGAACACTTGCTCAGACTCCCCAGTGAGTGGTAGCTTAGCAGTAGAGTGCCTGGTACAGGGGTCGGGGGCATGTTTCACTTCCTAGCACCACAACCACACACAGGAGTTGTGGACCTGATTTACTCAGCTATGGAATTAGCCAGGCTTTGGAATTCAGGCATGCATATGTCTTGTGAATGTCCGACGCACACCATGATCTTCCAGTGTAAATCGAGCAGGCATAACTTTCAGCTTCAGAGAGACCCAACCCCCCCCCCCCCAAGTCTTCCCAGAAACAATGGTGCCTAAGAGGCTTTTGTGAACATCAAAGGAGACCTGGGCCATGAATAGGTCTGTGTGAGCTCAGGATGCTTCTAGAATAAAAATTTACTTGTGGTCATTTATGAGCTGGTTTATCACCAACATCTACACACTCTTCTCATAAATGCTACAATGTGACATCCTATCTCAGTCCAAGACATATAGCATGTGGGATGGCAGGGCAGGAATCTGCTGAACTGCCAAAGATGCGACCTGGGCATTCTGCTCTGTCCCTCATAACCCCATCTCATCCACAGGTCGGGGGCACCTCTGTTAGGCCGGTTGTACTTCACTAAACCCACGTGCATGGTGGAGGAAGATGTCAAACTCTTGCTGAAAATGAGCCCATGAAAAACCACACTCTAATCTCTATTCCACTATGGAAAACCATGCCAACCACACCCAGATATGGATGAAGGGGGCAAGGGAGTAAGCTGTATTTTGTGGGAGTCCTAGAATGTTCAACATCTTGTATCACATGGAAGATGAAACAAAGTATTTCAAGAAATGGGCATGTTGAATCTCACACACACTCCTAAAGAAGGGCTACAAGTCAGCTTTCATGGAAGCATCACCTTGGTGCCTTGCAGCCTCAGGGCCCTGGTCACACACACCACTGAGACCCACACTGGTTCTGCATTGAAGTGACAGGCTGCCTCTAGAACACAGTCTACCTACCCAGAGAGAATACAGGCTTTGACTCCTGTGTAAAAGCTCTTTTATCTGTGAGCTCAGACTAGGTTGGGATATCCTGATTCCAAGTAGCTTTCCTGCCTTCTTGGAAGCCAGCTCCACAAGGTGATGTCTGTAAGGTTTTTGAGACAGGGTCTCACTGGCCTGGAGCTTTTAGATTGAGCTGTGTTGGTTGGCTAGTGAGCCCCAGCAATCTACCTCTGTTTCCTCTTCCTCTTCTTACTTCTCCTCTCCCTCAATAGGATTACATGCATGTCATTATCCAATGACACAACTAGAGCAGGAATTGTGGGTTTCAAGTTTCACTACCATTTCAGTGCAAGTGGCTAACAAGCAGGGAAACACTGGAGCAGGTGAGTCTTGCTGCTCTGAGTAAGCCTGCAGTGAGTATCAGGAGTGTACTCACAAGTATCTGTCGTGCGCTTTGTGTGCATACAGCCAAGAAGTTATATAACTGCCCTCCTGCCCCCACACACTTCCTTTCTTTCTGAAACAGGGTCTTGTTATATAGGCAGGCTGGCATCAAATGTACAATCTTCCTGCCGTAGCCTCTGTGTGCTGGGATTCCAGGAGTGGTATCACACCTGGTTGATCCTGGCCTCTTGAAGATGAAGGGAGGACAAACACGCAAATCAAACCGACAGCACAGCAAGACAAGCAGGAGCCCATGTAAGGTGGGTACAAAAGAAGCCCAGGCTGCCAGGTGACCGTTTGCATGAAGCCAACCTCTCCCCGAGGCAGAAGAAATTTCCTTTTGGAATTCCAGAGCACCTAGTATAGTCATTTATCATCTGAGACAACTGCTGTACAGGACAGAGCCCTAGCACTGGGCTAGGCCACCCTAAGGTTGATACTCCTTAGTGCGGCCTAGGGCTTACAGGACTCGCTTGATTGAAGTATTTATTGAGTGATCTAAAGGGTAGAGAGGGATCATTTCACACCCACCCTTGCCCCTTACTAACAGCTAAATAAACAAGAGTGACTAAGTTAAAAGGCAAAGAACACAAACATTAAACATGATTGTGTTCAAGCTGGAGAGGAAGGCAAGACAGCCTGGGGGCTCACTAAAGCTCGGATGAAGGCCAAGTTGAAGGTCACTGTTAGCTCCTGTGGTGGTGCAGATCTAGACTGTGAGTGGGGATCTTAATAATTTTCAGGAGACTTGAAGCTACCTGGTGGTGGTGATTAAAGGGCAGTGAGTCCAGGCACGAGGAAACATACCTATAATCCTAGCACCCAGGATAGCTAGTTCAATGCTAGCCTGGCTACAGAGTGAAGTGCTGGGGTGTGGCTCAGCTGGAGAGAACTTTCCCAGCATGCACAAGACCCTGGGTTCTATCAACAGCCCAGCAGATAAAATAAATTAAAGAAGAAAGCAAGCACTCTCCGTCAAAAGCATAGACTGGGGAAACACTTGGAAGTGCTTTTGCTGACAAGTTGCCCGGGAGAGCCACTGCCGACAGAGGCCGGTTTCTATTTTAGGCTAACATCGGGAAATAAGCTGAAGACACATGCGCCTCAATTCAGGGCAGCTGCTTTCCCAAACAGCTCAAAATAGGAACTCTCTACAACACACGTGCACTGGCACGCACACGAGTGTGTCCACCGCTCACATAACCAGCAGGACCAGAGCTGGCACAAAGGACTTCATTTTCTTACAGAGCCTGACAATTCTAAAACCCATACACTTTAAAACCAGAACAATTCCACACAGTTGTTAGTAATCCTGAACCAGGCTGCCTGCCACTCTTCCTGGTGCTGTACACGTTGCCTGGGGGAAGTTTAATCTTGGAGGCAATTGGACCACAAGTGGCCCTGCCACCAACGAACAGGTCATACTCTGTCAATTTGTTACTAGCTTCAGCACAGCAGAAAACCTGCTCCCACACCCTCTTGGTTGGGTGCTCCATCTGGAGCAGCAGTAACAATCCTGCTTTCCAGATGTGGCTAAAGTAAGTTCAAGTTTGCCAGGGAATTGAGATTTCAGGCAATCTCACAGTAGTTGAGTTTATGAAGTTTAAAGGGCCAGGCTTCTGCCTAGCAGGAGACTGGAGCCAAAACAGAGGTCCTGCTGTAGGAGACAGCATAGTCTGGGTGATGAGCAGTCTCTGGTGGCTGCCTTTTCTAGTCTCTCCCCACCAGAGTGCCTGGTCTTGTGCTGGAGTAAGGCCAGCAGATGTTCAGTGCAGGGACTCTGGGTGAGGCCGGATTTCATGGCTGGTGGAGGCTTACAGACCTTTTCTGGGCATCCCCCAGTGGTGAAGCCTGGGGCCCCAGAGGAAACACACTTCAAAGTCCAGCTGGGAACCTAGGAGGTCAGCAGCCCCTCTCTCTCTCTCTCTCTCTCTCTCTCTCTCTCTCTCTCTCTCTCTCTCTCTCTCTCTCTCTCTCTCTCTGCCCTTGACATAAAAAAGTTGGCCCTGATGAAGAGGGAAGAAGAAAGTCGGACCCTGGCAGTCAGTAGGAGGAAATGGCTTCCTAACAGCTCTCTGGTATGAACTGGGGGCATGGGAGGCTGGGGTCTGGCCTGGTTCCAAAGAGCCGAACTTTTGTGCCAGTGGTGGACTCAACTTCAGGAGGCCCAAAGCCTTCCTTTTCCTCCTCCCAGACGCTCTGTGAAGCCCAGGGGTGGAGATGGGAGACGAGGGGGACAGGTGCTTTTCAAGATGGCTAGGAGTGTGTCCTGTGCTGGGGAAGACACCTGAACTTTGCATGATCTCCCTTGGTCCTATACCATGAGTGCTTTTTAACAGGCAGTTCCCCAGAATTATGTAAAGGTTTCCCCCCCCCCCGCCCCCCTGGAGTCCATGTGGCAGGAATAAAGAAGCCAGAATGAAATGGAAGGGCATTGCAAAAAGGTAAGGAGTGGCCAAGCAACCTAGGTAAATTGGCCAGTGCTGGGGTAGGCAGAGCCACAAACCACCAACTCTAACAATCCCCATAACCAGCCACAACCTGGCTCCAAGTTCTCAAATGCCCTCTAAAGATGAAACTAAGGCCTTAAAAAAAAACATTCTCAGAAGAGGTATCAAGCAGGTTCCTGAAGGCAGCAACAGAGGGAGCCCAGCCTTCAACCAGTTCACATGCAGGTGTCCAGCAGAGAAATTGGCTTGTCTTGGTTACTAGAAGATGTATAGAAGGCTGGCCAAGAAATGTGTGTGTGTGTGTGTGTGTGTGTGTGTGTGTGTGTGTGTGTGTGAGAGAGAGAGAGAGAGAGAGAGAGAGAGAGAGAGAGAGAGAGAGAGAGAGAGAGAGAGAGAGAGAGAGAGAGAGAGAGAGAGAGAGAGAGAGAGAGAGAGAGAGAGACAGAGAGAGACAGAGAGAGACAGAGAGAGACAGAGACGGAGAGACAGAGAGAATCAGAGGAGGAGGAGGAGAGGCTTGGGGCTACAGACACAGCACTATAATGAAGGGGAAGCTGGAAAGGACAACAGCTTCCCAGGAAGGGTGACTGTTTTTACATGAAGCAGTGACTCAAGGATAGCTTGAGTGTGACTGACCCTGCATGGACAGACACAGTGAGGGAGTGGTGGCTAAGGCCAGGTGGAAGGAGTAGGGAGTGGGTGAACATAAGGAGAACAGGCAGTGCCGTCCAAACTGCTGAGAGGCAATGACAGTAGTGTGGGCCACAAATCCAGGGACAGGAGTGGTCACCATTCTGCAAGGAGTGTTTAGAAGGATACATAAAGCAGTTGCACTGCTTGCTTTAAGAGTTCTCTGACCTACCATGAACTGAAAAGGCAAAAGGGAGCTCAGAGCCACCCCAATATAATGAACCATGTTTTCTCTACAGGCCACCTTCACTGTATGCTTACGATTGCATTCTTGGGACCTATCACCAAAAACAAAACTAAGGAACAAGGCTTTCTTTTAATAAAGGCAAAGCTGAGGCCAGAAAGGTGACGCCTTTCCTAGGTCACTCAGCTGTCCATTCCAGAGCTGGTGGTGGCCATGGCATTCCTTGGAACACTCAAAAGCTCCCTGCATCTTAAGGAAGTTGGGCTGGGAATGATGGGTCAGTGGTAAGTACTTTGTTGTGAAAGCATGACAACCTGCTTGATCCCCATGACCCAGGTAAATAAGCTGGGTCTAGTAGCACATGCTTATAATATCAGCATTAGGGAGGTAGACACAGAAGGATGCCTGGGGCTTACTGGATAGTCAGCCTAGCTTCATCAGTGAGTTCTGGACAGTGACTGACTATATCTCAAAAATCAAAGAGCAAGGAAGGGCAGAGGGAATAGGGTTTTTTTGTTTTTTGTTTTCCAGAGGGTAAACCAGGAAAGGGGATATCATTTGAAATGTAAATAAAGAAAATATCTAATAAAAAAATCAAAGAGCATATGAGAAATGACAACTCATTATCTGTTGGTACTTGGACATAAGGTTATAAGGTTATAGGTACACCAAGTCAGATGCTGCTCAAGTCTCATATAAAATGGCATAATGTTTATATATGGTCTTCAAGCATCTCTAGATGACCTAGTCAGTGCTGTCACACTGCTTTATCCACATGGATTCAATGGAAGCACTGCATTCTGGACATTTGCATCTTGCTTTCTGAAACCTTCAGGACTTTTTTTCTTCCCAAAAATGTCTACTCTATTGTGGTCTGGGAATTTGAGGAAGAAAAAGCTGTAGATACTGAATTTGCTCAGTGTTCACTGTTTTCTAATGGTATAAAACCAACATGAACTGGTCTGGGGAGACAGCTCAGTGGATGAAGTACTTGCTGAGCAAGCCTGACAACCTGAGTTTGCATCCCCAGAACCCATGAAAACTCTAGGCCCACTAGGACCTGCACTCCAGCATTTCTATGAGGAAGGCCAAGACAGCAGAATCTGAGTAAACTAGTAGGCCACTCAGAGCAACAAGAGAGACCTTGTCTCAGAAATATGTAAGTTGAAAGGCAAGAATTGGCACCTGAAGTGGTTCTCTGACATATATGTGACACTCACACATATATGAGCATGCATGTAAATATATATATACACAAGATTTTTAAAAATTACCATGAACCAAAAGTCTCTTGACCTAAAACAAATTAAAAAAAAAAAAAAAAGTACCAGGTTTAACCCTATTAACAGTTTGGTATATTTTCTTCCAGAAACAGCAGGAAGAACCTGGCTTAGTTCATTAGTATCTGGGTTCAGCTCTATATCATCGAGGTCTAAGTCAATGTCCCCTGTGAAACATATGGCCAAGAAAGAAACGATGCTCACAGACTCTGGGGAAATCAGCTAGCCTCATTGAGCAGCCTCAGCTAGCCTTGGGCAGGCATTTGCAGTGAGAGCACAATGTGGACTCACTGGGTGTGCTGGGCTCCTTGAACTCTCACATCAAATACCAGATGTCAGTTTTAGGCTAGGGAGATGGTCTGATGGGTAAAACATCTGCTGCACAAGCATGAGAACCTAAGTAAAGCCCTCATAAAAGATGTGTGTGGAAGCACCTGTCTGCTATCCTAGCACAGGAGGATGAGACAGGAAGATCCCTGGGGCTTGCTGCACAGCCAGTCTATCTGAACCAGAAAGCTCCAGTTTCGGTGAGACCTTGTTTCAGTAAATAAGGGGGAGGGCTAGCAACATAGCTCACTAGGTAATGGTACTTGCTGCCAATCCTGATAACCTGTGTTTAATCCTAAGAAACCACATGGTCTAGGGAGAGAACCAATTCCCTCACGCTGTTCTTTTATCCTTCACATGCTTGCCATGGCACTCGTGCCCCTCCCTGAAAGTTAAATAAACATAATAGAGAAAGATGAAGTAGAAAGTGATAGAGGAAGATACTTGGGTCAAGAATGCGCTGAGACATTTTTGCAATCTTTGTGGCAGAAGAGCATCATCAGTGAGAAATGGAGTGGATGTGTAACTCAGCACCTCCCTCACTAAGCTCCAGGCAGGCTCTGGCTAGGTGCACTGACACTCAGACCTCATCCCTGGCCCGCCCTCTACCATAGCCACTCTTACCTGCTACACAGACTACAAATCTCAAATGTGAAGTCACTTGGCCCACATGACAGAGTCCAGATGAGCCAAGTAGTATTTTGAAAATAATCCAAGAAAATAAAAACCCCCAAAATACTGGTTTAAAAATGTAATTGATGTTCTATGAAGCTCTGAATTCTAGCAAAACTTGGTCAACCAGAATCTTGCTGAAATTCTTTGAGGCTGTGGTGCCTACTCTGAGCCTGGCTTTCTCAGACACAACATTCTAGATGGTATTCTAGAACACTTCAACAATGCAAGTGGGTAGGAGAAACTCATAAATGTCTTTTTCTTCATTGCTACTATTTTATTAAATTATGAGTGTGTATGTATGCATGTTTGTGTAAATGCAGGCATAATATGCCATCGTATGCACATAGAGGTGGGAAGACAACCTCAAGTGTATTAAAGAGCTTCCACTTGTTCACCACAGCAAAGCCAGGCTAGGTGGCCCTCCCTGGGGCTTCCAGGGATTCTCCTGTCCCTGCCTCTCATCTTCCTGGAGAAGGGTTGGGATTACAAACATCTGCAATGTTGCATTTAGCTTTGTGTGGGGGCTGGGGATTTAAAATAGGGTCCTTTTGATTCCCATAATGCTTGCTGGCTTCCTTTCTTTCTGTATAGTGTCATGATAATGTAAAACTAAACATACCACAACTTGAGTGTTACTTAGAGAAAATGTTTTCCCATTCTATTCCAAGCAAAGATCAAGGACCATGCATGGTATATGTGGCACTGGGGATGGAATCTGGGGCTTTGTGGCATGTTGAGCAACAAGTCTACTAGCTAAGATATAACCTCAATCTCTGATTTTATTTATAATTATCTTTGAAACATGATGCTAGTCTGCAAAGACTTCAAATGAGCCTTGTTCTTGGATTACTGCCCCTATACTGTCTACTGAAGAAATTTAGTCACTACTGCCAAAAAAACAAACAAACAAACAAAAAAAACCTATGTTCACAAAATGACTGCACTCTATTGAACAGTAAACAAGCATCCTCATATACAAGGTTAGTCAAAAGAGCCTTTCTCAGCCCACCTTCAGCAACCTCCACAAGCCCTTCAGTTAAGTGCCCCATACTCCCTGCTAGGTAAAGGTGTGTCTGTCACCACTGGTCTTTGCAATACATTCAGGATATGTCACTTAGTGAGGAGAGAAGCAGAATGCATGGGAGCCCAGGCTTAGACTTGGTACCAAGTGGAGGCTAGTGAAGCAATGGCACATGCTGAGTGCTGTGCTCCGGCTCAGGAAACATACAAGCCAGTTCAACAGCCTTAGTTACTAATGGGAAAGGCCCCAGAAGGTGTCTGATCAAGAAGAGTCCATAGTTAAGATCCATTCTTTTGTTAACTTGATAGAAGCCAAACTCTTGGCTCAGCAGCCCATCCTCAGGTCCCTACTGAAGCCACTGGAGCACAGTTAGGGTAGGGCCTGGGGTTGTTAAGGATGGCTCCAGCAGGCCTGAACAGGGGCCCTTGCCCCTCACCTTCTTGGGAGGAGTCAGGGAACAGACTCAGTCCAGGAAAATAGCTTCTTGCTCTTTTAGGTGAGTCATGCGATGAGGAGCTTTTATTTTACCAACTGTACTAGCACAGACCTTACTTTGCTGATGTTCTTATTTAGTCTCAAGAACAAACTCTTAGATAAACCATCCCACCCCTCTCCCTCCCTTCCTCTATAGTATCTTATGTACCTAGCTAACGTCAAAACTCACTATGGCATATGATTTAGAGTTCCTGATCTTCCTGCATGCTGGCTTTACAGGCATGCAATAATGCTCACATCTGCTTTAGTTTATGAAGTGCTGGGGCTCAAACCCAGAGCTTGCTCCCAGGCTCAGCACATGCTCTAACAAATGAGCCACATGCCCAGCCTGTGCAGTTTCAGTTATTCCTTCTAAACACTACCTAGGCCAGCACTAAGCTCAAAATTATTTGGTAGAAACTGCATCATTTGACTGTCATAAGAAGAATGTTTCTGTTATCCACATTTATAGGCCCAGGAACTGAGGCTAAGGTGTCCAGGAAACTATCCGGAGGTTGCTTCCCCAGTCACTTGGTTCCAGAGTTCACAACGTGTCCACTGCAGTTCACCTACAACATGTACCATTGTGTTGCAGTGTTTTTCTCCCTGTTCTGAAAGGGGGTCGAGTCTCATGGTGGGTGGAATAAAACCCTGTCTCCTACTACCTACCATGACCTTGAACAGAATGTGGCTCCTGACAGAGCCTACTGGCAGGTACAGGCTGTATTTAGGCAAAGGCTGACAAACATACCCCACCTCTACTTCTGACTTTAACCTTAATCTTCATAGGACCTCTAGGGTCTGGCTGCATCTCCCTGGTTAGGACCCTTTCCTGGAGGACCTGTGTGTCTCCCCATCTTACAGAAGCAGGTCAGTTCAGAACTGAAGGTGAATGTATCTGAAAGCCACGGCTATAGACTGTATACACATAGCAATTTGTTACTGTGAAAAACCATCTGTTTCGTGGTATTACAATCCTCAGAGGGCAAATTATAGCTAGCGTTCAACATAAAACATCAATTTAAACCATCAACTATTCATAATTTCAATTCTTTATTGGAAACCAAGGACATAAATGTCAGGGAATAAAGCAATATTTCTTTTATTAACTGTTCCATTCATCTGGCTATTAAATAAAACCAGGGCCCCAATAAATGGAAGGAATCCTTGCCTGACAGCCACGCCAAATAGCTCTATAATTCTCAGATGCTCTAAAACAACGAAAATGGCGTTATTTGAAAAGTTCGAAACTTTAATATATAATAAAATTAAGATGAATGTGATCTTGATACATTGGGAGGCAATGTGCAGTGTCTTCATATTCAAAGAGATTTCATCCTGTGTGTTTTTATTTTCTCTGGGGTTCATTTTGTACCTAGAACACACTGCTTTTATGAGCAGGACTGGCAGGCACTAAGTACTACTAGCTCCAGCATTTTCAGTTGACATGTAGGCTCAAACCACCTCCCACTGCCCGCCTGGGCCTGTGTCATCAGGGAAGTGCATTTCTTAGAGTACAAGGCTTTCAGGGCTTGGCCCTCTCAGGCTCTCTCAGGCCCTCTCAGACCCTCTCGGCAGTGGCCTAGCTTGTGTGTGTGTGTGTGTGTGTGTGTGTGTGTGTGTGTGTGTGACCACGTTTGTGTTGTGGACAGAAGGCAACAAGAAGCATCTTCCTCAGCTACTGTCCTCCTTTGTTTTGGAGACAAGGTCTCTCACTGAATTTGGAACTCCGTGACTGAGCCAGACTGTCTGGCAAGCAAGCTTCAAGGACCTTCCTGTCTGCCTCCCAGAACAGCTTACAGGTGCATGCAGCAGGGTTCAGCTTTTCTTTTTCTTTTTAGTTGCCTTCTAGCTTATTTTTATTTTTTATTTTTTGTAATTTTAAAATTTGGACATTATAATTATATCATTTCCCTCCTTGCCTTATTCTCCTCCCATGTACCCCTCAGCCTCTTTTTAATTATTGTCACACACACAAACTAATAAAACATGATCAGGCTGTATAATTTTACTTGTGTGTATATGTTTCCAGGACTGATCATTTGTTGCTTTTACATCGGTATTAGGGTCAGAAATACGTCCTCATGCTTTGGTGGCAAGCACTTTGCCCATTCAGCCATTTCCGCAGCCCCCAGTTTTTCCTTTTATAATAAGTAACACGAGTGTATGAAAAGGAAATTCACGAACCTCTGAAGAGTATTTACAGAGCCCTTTGTGTGCCAGAGCCCAAACTGGGACTTTTAAACGCACCGTCACATAATAACCCTGTGAGCAGGTTTATCTAACAGATTAGGAAGCAGGTGGGAAAGTCAGCCACTGCCTCACCATGTAAAGTGCACCTACGTGTTAGCTGGCAGGGAAGCCAAGAAGGCCACTAGGCAGTCCTAACAGTCAGGTGGCACAGAGGAAAAGGACTCCGTTCCTCATCCTACCTGGAGAGAGGAGACTGGCAAATGGGGGACAGGGAAGCATGGGAGGGGCAATGCACCTGGGCTGAGTGTTTTGCTATGTTCTGTTTTGAGACTGGGTTTACTCTGTAGCCATGGCTGTCTCTGAACATGGTGTAATCCTTCTGCCTCTAACTCCTGGGTGCTGGAATTACAAACCCGGGCAACTGTGTAATTACTTGCTTTGATTTGGATGTTAAATGTCCTTCAAGACACATGCTTTAAAGGCTTGGTGATCAGCTCTTGGGGGGTAGTAAGAACTGTAAGGGATGAAACAACGGGGTGGCTTCAGGTCCTGTGGTATGGGAAGGAAAATGCCCTTGAAGAGGCTGATAGGATGCTGATTCTTGCTTTCTTTCTCAATTCCTGGCCATGAGGTGGCCAGTGTCCATCACAGACTCTCCAACCATGCTTCATTGTACGGCACAGGCACAAAGCCATCTCTGAAACCTTTGAACCTGAGAGTTAAAACATATCTTGTCTCTTGATGCATTCATTATCCTGGGTATCTGTTATAGTAATATAGTGGTTACTACCAAAATTCTCTCTTTTTTCCCCCTTTATTTTTTAGAGCTTAGACAGACATGGTCACCCTGTGAATAATTATTTAAAGAAGAACATTTCCAGGCTGGGAGAGTGGCTCAGTGGTAGAGTAGTTGCTTAGAATCCCTTAGTGAGATTAAAATAAGCTAGGCAAGTGGAAGAAGTGGCATTAGGGACAGGGCCCTGAAGTTCAGCATGTGGTGGCAGCATGGAGCCTGTAACAAGAATGCATCAGGAGGTACAGGGGAGACTGTAAGATCTGACTTACTACAGAAAGTTAAACAGGGCTCTGTGATGAGGAGATAGGGGCTGAACATAGAACTAGTGTGGGATGGCTTATGACAATAATAGCAAGGTAGCAGGGAGATGACACATAATGCTAGACAAGCTAGTGGGAAGAAACAGGTCACATAAGACCTTTACCTTGACTGGCTTGTGGGTGGTGACTTAATTTCCTGTAGGACCAGGCTAGTGGCAGGGAATGTGGTAGAGAGATCATATTTCTCTTTTTGAGTCCTGTGATGTTTGAAGTGTCTCTTCAAGTCCAGATGTTGAATAGAGCAGGCAGTAGAAAACTAGGATTAATATCAGTATAGATGTGGGTGGTGTGGCAAAGAACAGCAAGGACCAGGAAGAAAATCAGGTCCTAGGGAGGAACTGACCATGTCAAGGAACTGCCTAGGACCTTATCCGTTGACTGTGACTTTTACACTCACCCTGCCTACTCTATGTATGATGAGGCTAAACAGGTCAGATTTCAACTTGACATCTTAGTCATTAGCCCTTAGCCCCTACAGAGAGAAGAAGGTGGTTGTGTGTGTATATGTATGTGTGTGTGTGTGTGTGTGTGTGTGTGTGTGTGTGTGTGTGTGTATTCTGCCAGTCTATACATGAGTGCTGGTACCTGCAAGAGTCAGGAGTCAGATCCTCTAAGCCAAGGTTACAGCCACCTTCCACTGACTTTTAAAATTTCAGTGGGATGGCAGCAGGATTTTGGCATTTAAGGTGGTGACATAATTGCACATATAGAGAAATTCTAAGATTACTTTAGTTCAAGGCTGGGGAAATGGCTCAGTGAGTAACATGATTGCTGCGAAAGCATGAAGACCAGAGTTCAAGTCCCAGAACCTACACCATGTGTAGAGAGGCACACTCCTACTCCTCCCAGAGCCAGCTAGCTGGACTCTGGAGGATCCCTGGGGTTTACTAGCCAGCCAGCCCAGTCTAATAGGCTATTTAAAAGTCAAGGAAAGAAAGGACTGGTCCACTGTACAAACACTGAATTGCAGCTAAAAGCCCATAGGCTATATAATGTCTTAAAATGTCAACATTGAGGGGAGCAATCATCTCAAAATCCTTTCTTGATTTTCAAACATTAGTCTGCATAGGCATATTTTTGAGCATATTTCTTACCTTTTAAAAATGTTTTAAAGGATCTTTGATTAAGAGAGGTTTTATTTCTGTGGAGCTGGGAACTGGACTTATGATATGTATGTGCTAAGTGAGGGCTCTACCACAGAGGTGGTTGACTTTAGTTAGAATATTGCAAAAAATGCTGTGTTGGAGCTAAAGTGATGTACACCTGTAAGCCCAGAGCTCAGGAGGTAGAGGCAGGTAGACCAGGACTTCAAGGCTATCCTTGGTTACATACTGAGTTTGAGGCTAGCATGAAATACACAAAACTCTGTCAAAAAACAAAACAAAACAAAAAAGCAAAAAACAAACAAAAAAGGAAGACCCACAAACCAGAAAACCAAACTAAATAATAAAAAATAAACAAAACAATGCTTGTATTGAGAAAAGCAGCTATTGATTTGAGGGGATAGATCCCTGTACTTTGCACAGTACATTTAAAACTGTTGTCACACGAAACTGCCCCAATTCCACAGTGACTAACTAGGTAGGAGGACAAGGTGACAAAGAAAATACCATATTCTTTAGAAACAAATGAACAGCAAGACAAAGCAACAAACCCATTTAAAAGGGGGGGGCATTGGTACAAAATGACGTCCCTGTGTCATAGTATCAGATGATACCCGTCTTACTGTTTTGTTTTTACATCGTGAGTTGGCCTCCAACTCATGACTATTATCCTACCTCGGCTTTTTGATTGTTGGGATTATAAACATGAACAATCATGCTGGACTCTACGAATTTAGTCTTAGTATAAAACTTAAGATAGTTCAAGCTCTCTCTGTCCCTGTTAGCTGTCACCGCCATAAGCTTTTCTCCTCTCTGTAACACAAAAGGAACTTTACTTAGACTCTGCAACACTGTGCCTGGTGGAAAAGGCCAACCTGTAATATATCTCCATCTATATTTAGATTATAGAATTAGATCCCAGTTTAGTGAACTTTCATCTCCTAACGTGGGATGTTTCCCAAGGCTGCCTGAATTAGATTTCCTACTCATTAGTTTCCTGTAAGCCAGGATTCAAAGGCCTTACTTCCTAGCTTCTTGCTTCTTTTGTCATCTCACAACACTTCAGATTTCATCAGTAGTTTGGGGAATTCAAAGTGGGATTTCATTTCCTAATAATCTTTAAAGATGGGGACAAGATGAAACTCAGTGATGTGGGTTAGATAAGAATGTGCTGACTTGAGTCTTTCAGGGCCGGCCACTTGTCCTTTGTGGGTCAGATGGCTAACATTTTAAATGAGCATCTCAACTGATAGGTCTATGTCACCATGCCTGGTTGGGTCAGTGGCATTGAGAGCTGATGACTAAGAGGCCAGTTGAAGATACAAAAAGAACCCAAAAGGGTGTGTTCTCCACCAGAGAAAGTGTGCCTACCATGGCTAAATATCAAGGAAGGAGAGACTCATGGCCTGGGTGAGGATCAAGAGTTATGATTTGCTAGTTCTCTCCCAAATGGAGCAGAATGTACAACTGCAGACTTCAGTTGACTGAAAAGTAGGCCCCCAGAACCAAAGCATTACTTTTTTTGTTTGGTTGGTTTTTTGGTTTTTTGAGACAGGGTTTCTCTGTATAGCCTTGGCTGCCCTGGAACTCACTCTGTAGACTCAAACTCAGAAATCCGCCTGCCTCTGCCTCCCAAGTGCTGGGATTAAAGGGCCACCATTGCCCGGCCCAAACATCACTTTTAAAGTCAAGGAAAGAAGCTAAAAATAAAAGGCAGAGCTTTGGGGCTAGCAAGATGGCTCAGCAGGTAAGAGCTCTGACTGCTCTTCTGAAGGTCCTGAGTTCGGATCCCAGAAACCACATGGTGACTCACAACAACTACCCATAATGAGATCTGACGCCCTTTTCTGGTGTATCTGAAGATAGCTACAGTGAGCGAACGGGGCCACCCTGAGTTCAATTCCCAGCAGCCACATGATGGCTCACGGCCATCTGTACAGCTACAGAGTACTCATACACATAAAATAAATAAATAAATCTTAAAAAAATAAATAAATAAAAGAGTCTGAGAGCCCACATGCCTCCCTGGGCAATAAAGTTATATTAGGGTTTAGGGTGTGGCTCAGTGGTAGAGCACCTGCCTAGAATCCCCCAGTGAGGGGCTGGGGGCTATGGCTTAGCAGTTATAGTATATATGCAAAGCCTTGTGTTGGATTCCCCTATGACCTGTTTTAAAAACAAACAAACAAACAAAAACAAAAACAAAAATAAAAAAAATGCTGTGGGATAGTGATGACAGGTCATGCCTTTGGCAAGCTATGCCCTGAAGGCAAAGACAGAGTTCTGTGACTGGTACTACACAATAATCACCTGAGGTAAGGTGTAATCACCCTTACATCCACTGATACCTCTCTAGATAGTGTCTGTAAGACTGGTTTCATAGAAGACCTGGCCAGCTAAAATGCTGGAACCAGAACTTAAAGTATGAGGGTGGCACATCCTTTTCCCTCCTGGCTAAACCAAGCATAGGAATATATTGGACAGAGATGATGGAGGCAATGATGAAGGCACACTGGACACCATAAACAATAATAACAACCATCCTAGAGTCAGGGTAGTCAATGGATTCAGGGCCTGATAGATACCTGTTCCCTCCCAGAAATCCCTTCAAGCCAGCAGGTCAAGAAAATTCTTAACACTACTTTGTCTACAAACAACATGTTCCCCGAAGAAGGAATCAATCAGATATAAGAGAGATGGAGAGTTTTTCTCTAATTCTAACAACCAGGGAGGGCTTATCCTGCTGTGTTTGCTCTGACTCTGAAGACAGCAGTCACCCTCACTGAACAATCCAAAGCCTGGGAGGTTTCTCCTTCTCCTCTTGCAGATAAAAGAATGGTATTTCTATTAACCTACAAGATACATACATATTATGGCAAGCAGTTGGCAAAAATGTATAACCAGCACTGAGCCACAGGCCCCTTTGGGCATGGGGGTAAACTTCCTGCTCTGCTCACAGTAGCCCGGCTTTCCCTGGCTGACACCCTGTGTTTAGCTCATGGACTATGAAAGTCATCTATTTCGTTTCTGGGAAGCTTATGGTCAAATCCATGACTCATCTTTCAGTATAGGGTCAGGGATATACTTTGAATAGTTGCCCAATTTAGGGTTTGCCTGTCAGTCCTTGGTTCATTTATTATTTATGTATTTGTTAGTTTTAGTGTTCTGTGTTGTTTGTTTGTTTGTTTGTTTGAGGCAGGGTTTCTCTGTGTAGCCCTGGCTGTCCTGGAACTCGCTCTGTTCCTTATAGAGATCTGCTGCCTCTGCCTCCTGACTTCTGGATTAAAGGTGTGTACCACCTTGATTTTATTTCCTTTTCTTTCCCACCAGTGCTAGTCTCTGCCTTGCTTGCTACAGCCAACTCAACCTAGGCAAGCTGTTGGCAAGTACAGAACTGAGTAACACAGCCAGCTGAAGGGCAGTCAGGGCTTGATGACAAGAGTGTGATGCTTGGGGTCAATGAACTCAGACTCGGTATTAAGTTTGTCACAGGCTTGTGAGGACAATGACTATCTGATCCCAGTTTCCTCAGACACATAATGGTGAAGTGTCTAGCCTGGGCAGTCACTGACATCCTTAGCAGGGATCAGCCAGACACAAAGTAGGTGCTTAAGACAAATTGCCCATTATACTTCCCTTCAACTGTAGGTAAGATTGGCAGAAATCCCACCCAACCCCCCAACCCCCGCCCCAGACAGCCCAAGCACCTCTATGCTCCAAGGAAGTCAGCTGACCTAGGGGATAGTTGGTCCTGACTAGGAACTCGCAAAGCAAAGACAATGGACTGGAGTCTATTATCAGAGGCTGATTCTGCCACCCTGGGGGCATGGCCCTTGCTGCCACCTGAGGTTCCCTCTGCCGGGTCTGAGCAGCCAAGAAGTGACACCTAGCATGAAGCTCTATCTGAAGCAAGTGTCTGTCAGGGAAGTATTGAAAGTCGAGTCTGCCGACTTCTCTGAGAATGGTCTGTCTCAAGTTTTCTACCTCAGCTGCCTGCCCCATATCACTCAGTGAGATTCTGGGCCACTTTCTGCAACTGTCATTCAATTCTGGCTCCAGATTGAAACCTCATTTGAATGTTAACAAGCATAGCAATTAAGAGGGCCGATCTGTTGAGTACACATCACAGAACACATTTGAAACCCAAATACAAATATTTCAGTCTGCCCTGGGTAGGAAGAAGCGTACTGAGCTATATGACTTGCAAACTGAATGCTCTCAAACATGTCATTTCATGTTGGGTCTCAAAGATGGCACCACTAGGGGGAGGGGGAAGATAGGCTCAAAGAACATTATATGATTGCAAGAAAATGTTCTTTAAAAGGCAGGGTACTAGGTTGGGGGACAGATCAGTGGGTAGGAGCACTTGCTGCAAAAGCATGAGGAGCTGAGGTTGGATCCCTAGTACCCAAGGCCAGGTGTGGCCTTGTCCACATCTGCAATTCCAGTGCTGTGAGCGACAGAGACAGGAAGATGACTGGGGCTTGCTGGCTGCCTGCCTAGCTCTAGGAACAGTAAGAGACACTTCTCAAGGGGATAAGGCAGAAAGTGGTAGAACAAAACCCCCGGCACCCTCCTCTAGCTTTGTACAGAGCACACACTCATGCATACCTACACAGGGGGAAGGGAGTACAGATATACACATGGGAGAGAAGCAGTACTTGAGAAGAGAAGAGGAGAGGAGAGGAGAGGAGAGGACAGGACAGGACAGGACAGGACAGGACAGGAGAGAGAAAAGAAAAGCCCTGTCGTAGTACAATGATGATATATTCAGAAGGATAGTGAAGGCCCCATTTATCCTGTGGATCCTGAGTCCTGCTGAGGGGAAGTCAATGGCTGAAGAATTATTATTACTGCAGGCCAAACACCTCATTTTCCCAGGTAGATGGTAACTTCTCTGGATATGGCTAAGAACATTCCAGAAGTACACCCTGCACATATTTCAACTAAAGATAGAAACTATGCTTAAAAAGCTAATTTGGTATTTTTAGAAGTCTGGGTTTCTTTGATCTGGCCAAAAGAGGCTGAAACTTCAGCTTCCAACTATTTCAGGCTACACTCCATAGTGCTGCAGGAACTGGGGTGTCTTTAGCCCTCAGCTCTTAGGATCTGTGGGCTTCTTTAACCCCCACACTGAGGAGGTGGACGTGCAGGGCTACACGTGCAGTGATGGGCTCTTACAGGGAGCATCCTAGTTTCCTAAACAGAGGAATTCCAGAAGTGTGACTTAGGGACCATCTGTGACACTTTGAGCTCCTGGACTAAGGTTGTCTCTGTCTCTCTGTTCCCCGCCCCTCCCCTTTTTTTTTGTAAATAGGAGTTCATATAGCCTAGGCTGGCCTCGAACTTGCTATGTTGTCAACTATGCATATGAACTCATGATTCTTCTGCTAACTCATCAATCTCATCACACACAGAGAGGGGGGGGAGGGAGGGAGGGAGGGAGAGAGAGAGAGAGAGAGAGAGAGAGAGAGAGAGGGAGAGAGAGAGAGAGAGAGAGAGAGAGAGAGTTGTAGCTTAGAGGTCAGTGTTTGCTTAGAATGCACATGGCCATGGGTTCCATCCTAGCACCATAAACATCAACAATAAAGACAGCAAGCAACAGGGATGGTGGACTGATTAAACAGAGCCAGAAGCCCACACAGAGTTAGCTCTCCTGGTGCCCACTTCTTGATATGCATTCAGTATGGAAATATTCTCCTTATTTGATTTGTTTGTTTATTCAGCACTGGAAATGGACTAGCGACTTGTACAAGTTAAGTGAATACTCTACCACACCCCCAGCCCCTCCCTGGGGGATTCTAGGCAGGGCTCTACCACTGAGGTGCAGTCTTTGGCTCCTTTATGTGAAAACAGAAAAGAAAGGATAAAACCCCACCACATTATGATTGTTCCAAGTTGCAGGTACCCTGAGGAGCTATTAACAACAAGGATTTTGAGGTGTCCCAGGCCCTACAATCTCATGTTCCATATAAGGAAAGGGATCAGGAGAGGAAACAACTTGTCTACAAATAATCCTGGTTGTGTGTTTCTAGATCCTTTATGGATCTTTTCAGAGTGTGATACACAAATCACCCCTTCATGTAGCATGTTAGGGATGTGGTTTAATTAAATGCACACAGCTCACAGAGCCTATGTTTGTGGCTTTTCAGCATTTAAGATACACGCCCAGGTTAAGCAAGTCACTTTATGTCTTTAGAACCATTACAATGCCATTATTTGCAAAAGAATTTGTGTTCAATGAATATTATATAAGCAAGATACTTTCAGAAAGCTTCTAAAACCTGCACTTTCAAATCTTTCCCAACAAAGACAGAATTCAAGCTCTCAGCCCATCTTAGGGCTGGCATGGTATTAGAAGCTGTTGGGGCTATATTAGTTATTGGAAGAGACACTAAGCTAAATCACAAAGGTGTTAAATGGAGAAAGATTCCAAATAACTCCTTTTCTGAAGGTAGCTAGGGCTATGCAGCAGGACCAGTGGGGGTGTGACATAAATCCGTTCCATGTGAAGGCTCTGGACGACATTGGCTAAATTGTCACTAGCACCTTTAAAAAGAATCCCTACGTTTTTGTTTGTGGGACCAGGTCTCATGTATCCCAGACTGGTCTTGAACTCTCTATGCAGCAGAGGATGACTTTTTGAACTTCTGATCCTCCTGCCTCTACCTCCAGAATTGCCGGTGAGATGACAAGCATGTCCCATCCTGTTTACTCACTGGTGGGGGTGGAGTTTAGGGCCTCATGCAGACTATACAAGCACTCTTTCCACTGAGCTCCACCTCCAGACCTCAGGTGGCTTTCTGAGCTACCTTGATATTTGGACATTATCTGACTCCATAATCCAAGCCCCAGCATTGAGAGTGAGTACACTTCCATCACACTGCAGAAATCAGCCTGCGGGACCAGACCAGACGGTAATAAAAAAACACTACATCTATTTCTAACACTGCCTTTCAGAGAAGAGTGACAGGAGAAACGACTAAACTTCCAGACACAGGGCTTTCATGCCAACCATGTGTCAATACACCAGGCACGGACTAGGAGGGGCCGCTGGCTGGGGAACAGGCCTAGGCCCCAAGGAGCTGATCTTGCTGGCACTCGTAGAACCAGGGCAGTCATGGAGAGCTAAGCATGCCTTCCATTCTTGACTGTGCTTCAGTGAGGACTTGAGAGCCATGAAGACAGGGCCTGGGGCCCCCCGTGACACTGAGGGGTGCCAGGGAGTTGGCAACAACCGTGTGATATCCAGCAACTCTGTCGCAGCTTGGCTGATCATGTCTACCTGCCATTGTATAAACTAAGGGAGCAGGGCTTTCTAGAACACAGATGTGACCATGCCACAACATGCATGAGAGTAAACTTAGCTCCTATTCTAGCTGTGCTCACGTTGCTTGGTACAGTGCCTGGTCCCTGAAGACACTCATGACAATGGTGCACCTAGAGACACATTGAAGTAGAGGCCAGCTGCCTCCTGGATGCAGAGACATGCATCCAGGTAACAACGAAGATGCCTTTCAGGGCTAAGTGATATCTCTCCTCTTTCCTGCCACTTCTCTTTCATTCTGGTTTCTTCCACAGGAGGCCAACTCTGCCTGACAGTGTGGCCACCTGGGCAGAGGCCTTGGTACACACAGGAGAGGGGAGGGCCCTGCTCACCTCTAAAACCCTTTCTCTGCATGCCCTTTCATATTTTTTTCTTTCTTCAATCCATAAATAAAACTGTTTATATATGCTGCTTCTAGTTCCTCACGCCTCTGAAATCTAGCACAAGCTGGCTCCCCTCTCCCAAGACCCTTCACTTTCTCCAGAGTGTTCCCCACTTACAGGACCCAGTAGATGACACAAAAGAGCCCAAAACAACAGGTAGCTTCATTTTCCCTTCTAAGAATAAAAAGAAGCAAATCACAGGTCATTAAATCACCTGTGGTTATAGCCTCTACGGGTGACTGTAGAGCTCAGAAGTCCAGCAGGCCAGCTGTGGTGAGGCGGGAGCACCTCTGGGCAGCAATGGGCCAGCTGTGGTGAGGCGGGAGCACCTCTGGGCAGCAATGGGCCAGCTGTGGTGAGGCGGGAGATCTCTGGGCAGCAATGGGTCAGCTGTGGTGAGGCGGGTGCATCTCTGGGCAGCAATGGGAAAGAAGCTGGCCACACTGGGCTCTATGCCTTGTAGGGCAGGGGTAGCTGTCAGGGAGGTGATTTTGCCTCTAGGATACTAGCTCTGCAGTCCTTAAGGGCCAGTCCCTGGCTTAGCATGTATGCAGTATCCTGTATAGACAAGACTGGAGATTAGCACAGATGCTACCTAAGAGCATGCTAAGGAAAGCTATCTGGCGGTGTCCACTAAGACTTACAAGTTCCAGATCAACGGGGAAACCCCCAAATGTCCAGGTTAGTATCTCCAAAGACATTCCTCCCCAAGACGGAACCTCCACTCATGGGGCAGCTCAACTCAGGAGATTAAAACAGCTAAACCCTCACACTGTCTTTTGAGGGATGTGTTCTCAGATCTCCTTGGCAAGATTTGCCAATGAGACTTGGGATTAGACTCCCTTTTGGCACTTTTTACATTGTTTGCATTAAATCTGAATAAACACAGTTGCAAAGTCCTTCCTTCAAAAGTAGGCATCTGCCTGCAAACCTGTCCTGGTTGCACACTGGGATACCTAGAGACCCAAAGCTCATAGCATCTGGCCTAGATGGCTCTGATTTTTCAGAGTGGGCCACCTCAATTTCTTAAATACAGAAATGCCTTCCTGGGTACAGAGCTTGTTTCCCAACTATGATGGCAGGTATCCCAGACCTTTACTTCCTATAGGTGACCAGAACTCTTCACATGACAAGCTCATATAATTTGGCTCCCCACCGCAGATCTGTCTCCACTCCAGGGCAGACTGTTCTAAATCTCTCAATAAGGTAATCAAACTGTTTTTTAGATGGCAATACCCAGATGGGCTGGCAAGATGAAGATGGCTTAGTGGGTAAGGTGCTTGCTACCAAGATGGACAACCTAAATTTGATCCCCAGGACCCACAATGGTGGAAGGAGGAAAATCACTCAATCAATAAGTTGTCCTCTGACTGCACACATGGTATGGCATACACGTGTGTAAGCATGCAGACTAGTGTATGTACACACCCCCCCACACCCACACCCACACACCCCCCAAAACAAGGCATGACAACTTTCCCTAAGTCTCAGTGAGAGTAAAAGTACAATAGCCAAGATCTACAACCAAAGATGGCTGGTCTTATGCTATCACTGTACAGTCACTGAACATCTATAGATGTGTCTCTGTTCCTCTTCAGCACCTAGAACATTCGAGTATGTCCAGGCATCAAATTATCTTCCCCATGAACTCCCACGAAAGATCAGAAATCTTCATTTATGGCCTCAAAAGTCACTTTTGGAAAAACTGGTCTTGGTTTTTTTGAGTGTGGATCACTATGCTGTGGTTGTTTTGAGTGTGGATCACTGCGCTGTGGTTTTTTTTAGTGTGGATCATTGTGCTGTGGTTTTGAGTGTGGATCACTGTGCTGTGGTTTTGAGTGTGGATCACTGTGCTGTGGTTTT
>NW_022196905.1:130536605-130542498 GCF_008632895.1 Mastomys coucha
TGGTTTTGAGTGTGGATCACTGTACTGTGGTTTTGAGTGTGGATCACTGTGCTGTGGTTTTGAGTGTGAATCACTGTGCTGTCTTGCCTTTGGAATATAAAAGGCACACACGCCCAAAGCTTCTGTGGCATGATTAAGCATTTAATTCTTGGACTAGACAGATATCTCAGAAAATAACATGTTTGACAAACAAGTATGAAGACCCAAGTTCAATTCCCAAAATCCAAATAAAATCCACCAAGCTTGATGATGGTGGTCACTTGTAACCCTAGCACTGGGAAGGCAGAAACAGGAGGATCCCTGGGGTTTACTGGTCAGCCAGCCTAGCCTATTTGGTAAACTAAGGATTCAATGAGAGAACAAATACTAAACAGCACCTGGCTCGTGCTGCGCTGCCTGTTTGTCATTGGCTCGGATATACTGGTACATAAAGCACATCCAGAGACCAGGGATATAGTTCAACTGTAGAGCACCCACTTCACTTGCACAAAGCCCTAGGTCAGAAGTCTCAAATCTCAAAGTAGGCAGGTCCTGATGAACTATATTCAGTCATATTATTTTTATTAGGTCCTGACGAATGTACCTCAGGCCACACTGAGATGCATTAGAACCATATTCATGATGGACTCTGTTCCTAAATGACAGATCACAAAGCCTATGTGATCCATGGATGGATCAGAGATGACTTCTTCATGAATGTGTAGCGAAGCAGACTGATCAACTCTCCTGCAGAGATCTGGCAAGAACTGTGGCTTTGTTCTTTTGGATGTTTTCCCTGGGTAAGACTCCCAAAGCTGGGTCAGATATGATTCTTCACCTCCAGACCTGCTATTTCTGAGGACACCCAGGACAGAAAGCATGCCAATGGCTGCTCCTTCTGGGGCAGCCTCATCCTTGTCAGCTGCTATCAAGTTAGGAAGGCTCACAGGCTCTATAGAAATATGTCACCCATGAAACCTTACTTATGCATGCAATCATGTATATAGGCATATATTCACATATGTTCATGCAAATACACTCAGACCCCTCTAATATGTGTATTAGGTATTGAACCTAGGGTCTTGTAAATGCTAAGTGGGTGCTCTATAGTTGAACTATATGCCTGGTCCCTGTAGGTGATTTATGCACCAGTATATCCAAGCCAATGACAAACAGGTAGTGCACCAGTGCAATTTATTCTAATACAGTTCATTCACAAGGCTACCCCAAAGCTGACAAGGCCTGAGGCACAGAGAGTTAGGAGGCTTGTCCCAGGCCTGGGCAGTCTTGGTCCTTTGATGTGTGACTCTCAACTATGACTATGCAGGACCTACAAGGCATGTGGACACTGGAGACTAGAAAAATGTGAACTAGAGACCCAGGAGAGGGATCCTAAAGCTAACTGCTAAGTAGACCCTTCTCCTGACAAACACTTTCTGTACCTTGCACTCTGGATTATCCGTGGAAAGGTTTATCCAAGACAATTTGCTGTTTTCTGTGATTTTAAGAAGACAAAACCCGACAGGGGTCCGTGCTCTGTCATTTCTCCATAATGACCCAACTACATCCCAAGCTCCACCAAATTCCTCAAAGGAAACAGCTCAAGGGAAGAAGGACCGGTTTGGTTTGTGAAGAGGAAAGCTTGGTGGCAGGGGCCCCTCACCTCCTCAGATCTCAGTGGCACAGAAAGCACAGCGCTTGAGAAATGACATGAACCTTCAAGACTCAAGGGCCGCTGTCCTGCTCCCCACAGAATGGCTTCCTTTAAAAAAGGCTCCACGTCCCAAAGGCTCTACAACCTCTCCAAACAGCATTACCAGCTGTGGACTAAGTGTTCAAACACAGGAAGAGGGGTGGGGCTGCTTCACATTCAAACAGTAACAACTGCTGAGGGGAAGTGACATGGGACTAAATAAGGCCCTACCAAGATACCAGGCTCGAGGTGGTAGAGAGATGTCAGTAGTTATGGGTACATACTGTTGCAGAAGACTCATGTTAGGCTCCCAGGAATGTCTTTTTTAAAAAGATACTAGTTCCTGCTGATTGAGTAACAAGTAACTGGCTGTTATTTTCAGGTGGAGAAAGGGGTTGGGGATACAAGAGGGTTGTCGCTAAATCAGCACCAAGATGCAGCTCAGCTCCTGTCTACAATCCTTGCCTTCTACCTTCCATAGAATGGCATTTCCCAACACCACTGCCACCCCACCGCACATGGACCAGCATTCACTGAAATCAAGATCAAACTTCCATATCAAAACATTTAAATAAGAAGCTGGCTTATGGTCGAGTGCTTACCTAGCATGTATGAAGCCCTGGGCTTGATACCCAGCACTGACAAAACGGAGTGTAGTGGTATATACCTGCAATCCTAACACTTTGAAGGTGGGGGCTGGAGCGTCAGGAGTTAAATGTCAACCCCAGATACTGAGGGAACATGAGACCAGTCTAGAATACTGCCTCAAAGCAAAAAGCAGACAAGCCCCTTAATACTTTATTAATTCTTTGAGGATTTTATGTAGTGTATCTTAATCTTATGCCCCACATTCCTCCCAGGTCCACCTACTTCTTCTCTAATTCACACCCTCTTTTGTTTGTTTGTTTCCTTCTCTCTTTTTTTTTCAATTAAATAACCCACCAATTTGTGCTGACCCTATATCTCTAGGCATGGGGCTACCCATCTTAGCACAGTCAACTTATCAGAGGCTACACTCTTAGAGAGTGTTTCTTCCTCCCCCAGAAGCCATAAATTGTTCATTCTTCCTCAGGGGTGGGGGCTTGCAAGCCTCTCCCCCTTCCATGTTAGAATATTAACTAGAGTGATCTTGTGCTAGCAACCAAACAAGGTGTTTTGTTTCTGGAAACAGTCTCATAAGCAGCCTTGGCTGGCCTAGAACTTGTTACTAGATGAGGCAGGGCTTATACTCACAGAGGTCCAGCCTGTCACTTCTTCCTGAGTGGTAGATTCATGGCAAGTGCTGGGTCTTTTCTTTATAAAGTGAGAGATACCAAAAGGGCAGAACAAGCTCAGATGGATGGGAGCACTGTGGTCCTGCGTGCTAAGTGTTTATATCCTAAACACATATATGCAATGCCAGGTGAAGGATGGTGTTTGGAGGCTAGGTGAATTGCAGGAAAATATCCAAAAGCTGTCTTTCTAGTTCTTTAGAGGGGCAGCTCCTTGCTGAAGGGAGGAGGGTTTCTTCCTTTTCAGTTGTGTCTAGCATGTGTATGTGCGTGTGGACAGGTACACACATGCGTGTATGAGTGCAGAGAGGCAGATGTTTGTGGTGTGTGTCTCTCTACTTTACTTACTGAGGCAGTCTCTCCCTGAATCCTAAGCTCTCTGACTCAGCTAGTGTAGCTGACAAGCTTGCTCTGGGAATCCCTTCCTGACACTGGTGTGGGTGCTGAGAAGCCACACTCCAGCCCTCATGCTCCTACAGCAAGCAGCTCGATCACTGTGCCATTGTCCCAGCCCCACGACTGCTTCTTTTGTTCCTGGTGACCAATGTAGTATTTATTATGACAGTACTTTTTTTAAAATAATTTTCTTTTGGTTTTTCAAGACAGAGCTTCTCTGTATAGCCCTGGCTGTCCTGGAACTCACTCTGTAGACCAGGCTGGCCTCAAACTCAGAAATCTGCCTGCCTCTGCCTCCCAAGTGCTGGGATTAAAGGCGTGCACCACCACTGCCTGGCTTGACAGTACTTTTAAAGTAGGCAGAGCATAGGGTAGGAAATTGTTGTGGTCCTGCACCTAAAGGGCCCAGTGGGTACTCTCACAGCTTCTTCCAGTGGTTTCAGTACATGTCTTCTGGGATTGCGAGAAAGCTCTCGTGCACTTCCTAAGTTATTTTCTCTCTTCCTTATCCTGCTGCCTGTTCGACAGACTTGCCACCAGCATGATTTTTAATGATTGTGCAACACACTTCAAAGTGTGGCTAGTCTTGGCTGCTTTTTAAAATATACGGCTTCCATTGTTCTAATAAGAGCTGATCTGGGGCTAAAGAAACAGATGATCCTGTGCACTGTGAATTTCCATGTGGAGCTGCCATAGGCCTTACCTCCCGAATGGCTGTGCAAATGACATCTTTGCCCAAGTCTAACGATGAGGATGATAGCTAAGACAGCTGGTTCAGAGTTGACAAGAGTATCTTTGTGGGTTGGAGACATAGGAGAGAGAGAGAGAGAGCGAGAGCGAGAGCGAGAGCGAGAGAGAGAGAGAGAGAGAGAGAGAGAGAGAGAGAGCGAGAGAGTGCACATGTGTGCACGTGCACACACACACACACACACTAGCTGCTCTTCTAGAAGATCTAGGTTCAATTCCCAGACCCACATGGTGGCTTACATCCATTTGTAACTGCAGTTCCAGAGAATCCAATGTCCTCTTTTGGCTCATACACATAAAAAATAAATTTAAACAAAATTTAAAGAGTATTGTTTTGTGTACTGAGCTGGGTCCTCATAGAAGCCTTGAATTTCCCATGACCCATGGACAGAGATGACAGAGGCACATGGATGGTACCTGTTTCCAGTCAGTGCCTCACATATCTACACCCAGATTCACAGCCTTATCCTTGAGGGCTGGCATGTCATCTAGCTCTGACAACCCACTATATGCTTAAATTGTCCAAATGCCAATTCTGTTTCTCACTGCCACCCCTGCAAACCTAATCTCTGAGGATTGCTGTTACAGAGATCCACACGGCCGTGGCCAGAGGACTGAGCTTCCCTCTGCTCAGCACCTCCATCCCTTACCTCTGTACATGCCCCCTCAGGCTCTTCCCTACTACACTGAGGTGCTTTGCTCACATTCCTTGTTTAAACTGGGCAGCCACAAATGAACATTTACAGGAAGGGAGGAAGAAGGGGCCACCTTGGTTCCTCAGAAAATTGGACATAGTTCTACCAGAGGACCCAGCTATATCACTCCTGGGCATATATCCAGAAGATGCTCCAACATGTAATAAGGACACATGCCCCACTATGTTCATAGCAGCCTTATTTATAATAGCCAGAAGCTAGAGAAAAAACTCAGATGTCTCAACAGAGGAATGGATACAGAAAATGAGGTACACTTACACAATGGAGTACTACTCGGCTACTAAAAACAACGAATTCATGAAATTCTTAGGTAAATGGATGGGAACTAAAAAATATCCTGAGTAAGGTAACCCAATCACAAAAGAACACACATGGTATATATTCGCTGGTAAGTGGATATTAGCCCAGAAACTCAGAATACCCAAGATACAATTCGCAGACCAAATGAAACTCAAGAAGAAGGAAGACCAAAGTATGGATACTTCAGTCCTTCTTAGAAGGGGGAACAAAATATCCATGGGAGGAGATACAGAGACAAAATGTGGAGCAGAGACTACCCCACCTGGGTATCCATTCCATATACAGTCACCAAACTCAGACACTATTATGAATGCCAGCAAGTTCTTGCTGACAGGGGCCTGATATAGCTGTCTCCTGAGAGGCTCTGCCAATGCCTGAAAAATACAGACGTAAATGCTCTCAGTCAACCATTGGACTAAGCATAAGGTCCCCAATGGAGGAGCTAGAGAAAGGACCAAAGGAGCCGAAGGAGCTTGCAGCCCCTTAAGAGGAACAACAGTGTGAACCAACCAGTAGCCCCAGAGCTCCTAGGGACTAAACCACCAACCAAAGAGTAAATATGGAGGGACTCATGGCTCCAGCTGCATATATAGCAGAGGATAGCCTTGTTGGACATCAGTGGGAGGAGAGGCCCTTGGTCCTGAGAAAGCTCGATGTCCCAGTGAGGGGAAAGCCAGGAGAGCGGGTGGGTTGGTGAGCAGGAGGGATGGGATGGGGGTTTTTGGAGGGGAAACCAAGAAAGGAGATAACATTTTAAATGTAAATAAGGAAAAAATCTTAGAAGAAGAAGA
>NW_022196905.1:130542579-130551292 GCF_008632895.1 Mastomys coucha
GGAGGAGGAGGAGGAAGAAGAAGAGGAGGAGGTGGAGGAGGAGGAGGAGGAGGAAAAGAAGGAGAAGGAGAAGAAGGAGGGGCCACCTTGCCAAATAGTCAAAGCTACAGAGATGTTCAGGAGAACACTACCTTCTGGCCCACCAGATTCTCTTTATGTGACCCAGTCCTTGTGACAGGCATAGTAGCACACTTGTAATCCCAGGGGGAGGCGGACAATTGAGTTTGAGGCTAACCTGAGCTATGTAATGAGATTTTGTTAAAGCATACCCACACTCACCCAGAGAGAGGGGTGAGGAGGCAGGAAGAGGAAAACTTACTAAGGGGCCTTTCTAAGTTTTCCCCAAAGCCATAGCTCCTTGTTAAGAAAAGGGATCCCACAAATTAGTCATGTAATTTCATGTCCATCCCTTCACACATGAATCTCCTTAGCAAACCCTAAAACAGGACAGGACAAACACTAAGAGCTTTACTACAAATAAAACAGATCCCAGAGAAATTACAATATACAGACATTGAAAAGAGCCTTCAAGTACACAGTGAGTGACTGAAGTCTAGGGTGGAGGAAACCTGTTACAGACATCTTCCAAAATGTACTTTAACAGACTGTGTGCTGTGAAGCAGCTGTGCCAACCTGGGGCATCTCAGTGGTGGCGAAATCTTATTAGAATAGCCAAAGAACAATGTTATTCTGAAAGGAGTTGCAAAATGAATCTGGTTATTGCCCTATAAAGAGGTAAGCGTATAACTAGGCTTAAAAGGGTCCACACGTTGTGCCATGTTCAAACAGAAAACCTGTCCACGCTGAGATCCTAAAGAGAACATGTTCCCATTAATTAAACAATGAAAACAGCAGCTTCCCCAATCAAGCAGGAACAAACACGACAGGAAAGAATATACTTCTTGTACAAGGGAAAAAGAGACATGCACACAAAGAGGGTGAAGCTGTGCACTCCACCCTCAATATCATCAGTTTCAACAGAAATAATTAGAGGCTTGACATGAGCTTCCTTCCCCGCCTGATTCACAGCACCCGAGAAAGCAAAGGGGCTGTGGCTGGTACTGAGGAGGGGGTATCCAGGGCTCTGTGCTCAAACTAGTCAGATGCCCACATTAGGGAGTTATATCTGATGGGCAAATGACCAGAATGACAAATCACTTAGAAAATAGAATATATATAAAAAAAAAATGTAATATGGTATACGGTGACGTGGGAATACAGCACCAGCTGTTCAGATGAGGGAATGGGAGGAAGGACAACCCATAAATGATGTGAACCGTGCTTCCTAACTGTTCCATGCACACCCAGCTCTGTGTTTCCTTAAAGTAAAGGTATCAGGGAGACTGAGGAAGGAAAATTACAAATTCCAGGCCTGCCTCAGAAATGCAATGAGAACTTGTACCCAAATAAAAAGTTTTAAAAGGAGGGTTGGAGATACAGCCTATAACAGCTGAAGATCACGACTCAGTGGAGAGTGCTTGGCCAGCATGCACAAGGCCCTAGATTCAACTCTCAGTATTGCTGGCCCCTCCAACAAAGACCAAATAGGTAGAAATTGCTATCTCCTAGTGATACAAGAGCACCTACCTGTTCAAATGATAATTAAAGACTCCAGGTCACACAACCACCACATTTTTGGCTACCTAGTCACTAAATCAAGTCCTCAGAGTTCTTCTGTTTCACAATGTTCTCAAATTTTGCCGCAGTACCATGTCACTCATGCCATTCCTCTCCTGTCCTTCCTTAGCGGCCACTACCCTCCCCCAATTTTAGTGCTCTTATCTCTAAGTTTTACCATACAATCCTTCCCACCTCTGGGGTGTAACATTCTGGAGGGCCACTCTTTTTACATCCAAACACTTGTACTTAACAAGGCGAGACGGCAACATAACCCCGAACAAGAAGTGTTCCAGAAATATATCCCAACAATGGGCTCCTGTTCTTGATCTTACCTAATTATAATCATTTTTGAGCACTTTGCAAGGCACCACTCCACTGTACTACCTTTAACACACCAGGGTCTGTGAAGGGTGATTCCATAGTCAGTATATAGCAGGTTGGGGTCCTGAAGGTTCAGTGGTCCAGACTGTGGGAACCTCTATTTCCCATTTATGAATACTGGTGAAGGGCTGGGGAAATGGCTCAGTCGATAAAGTGCTTGCCTTGCAAGAATCCAGGCCCATTAAAAACAAACAAAGCAAAACCCACCAGCTGCTGCTGTGATCACATTTGTGTACCAAAGCTGTGCAGGCAGAGACAGGCAGATCTCTGGGGTTTGCTTGCCAGCCAACCTGGATTTCTTGGTGAGTTCCAGGCCAATGAAAGACCCTGTCTTAGAAAACAACGTTGAGTTGGGTTGGTGAGATGAAATAAATTGCTTATTGTACAAACTGACAACCCAAGTTGGATTCCCAGATCCACAACAGAAGAAGAGAACTGACTGATAAAAGTTGTTCTCTGATCTCTACATGTCAAGTGCATATCAGTACATGCTCATGGATGCTCCCCCCCGCACCCCCCCCACAAACGATGAGATGCATTGTTCAATATTTGCTTATGCTAGCTATATGTACATGCATTTGTGTGGTCTTTTTCTTTTTTCTCTTAAATTTGGTTGAAGAACATCTGTGATTCTCATATTAAGTCATATCATGATTTGTTTCCCATGTCATTTTCTGGAGGTTGAGACTATTGAGCCATGGTCTTGCTGTGTAGCCAAGACAGCCTAGAACTTGGGGTCCTCCCATAGCAGCCTCTCATGTCCTGCAATTACAGGTGTATACCACCTGTTTGGCATTTTTTTGTTCCTTTTAATAAACAATCTTGGAAAATAATATCACTTATATATTTTCAGTGAATTAATCTGACATAAAAAATACCTCTTCACAGGAAATTAGTTGTTTCCTTTTTTTAATTCATTGCTCTTTGGCAATTCCATACATTATTATACGTATGTTGACATTTATGCCTCTCGTTACTCTTATCTCCCTCTATTTAATCGTATTTTAGTGTTGAGACTAGCACATGATGCACACTCTTGTTCATGACACAGAGCCCATGCTGAATTTCTCCCCCAGAACCGTGATTCCTAACTGACAGGTCACAGGAATCTAAAATTCATCAGGTGCTGGCTCTCAAAAGGGACTCAAGTGAACATCCTATGGTACTATTCCGCCCTTTTAAAGGATCTCTGAAAGAAAAGTTGATTCAGAATCCACTTGAGTTTTTAAAACTGACCTATTTGAAGTAAATATGCTGTGAGTCAGATCCTAATCTGCGTGCCTGGTGTCACTCCCCAACAAGTTACTTGGTGCCAAATATAAGCAGTCTGCTTCTGCACAGGCTGAGCCTAACACAGAAGGGAAATGACCTCAGTCGGCATCTGAGGGCCAGTGTCACAAAGGCCCTGTAACCCTGCCTGCAGACAAAGTGGGCATGCGCCAAGTGGTACTGTCACAATCCTCATTTCAAAAGGGGGCTCCGTGTGGCACACTTTATGGTTAAGAGATGAAGAGGTGAACGCATTGACTGCTACTCACCATATTGGCTCTATTTCTCTCTTTACATTTTTTTCGGTGTTGAAATGGGGACTGAACTCAGGCCTCTTGCATGCTAGCCAGCTTTCCACTGATGAGGCACACCCCCAGCCCTCCCACTGTAGGATTCTAGACAGGTGCTCTACAACTAAGCCATACCTCCAGCTTCTGACTTCATTTTAACATCTACGTTCAAATATTTCTGTGCAATTTCACCTTCTATTTGGTGAGACTCCAGTCCACAACATCATGGGTGACCATGAAGCATACAGTTTGTTGCTTATCATTGCTATGCAAGGTACACAATGGATAGATCAATATGTGGGCAGACACAAATAATTCTGAAGATGTTTATGCCACAGTGTCCTCCTATCAACAATGGAGACAAAATAGTACCAGCGAGCACCATGAGGCTGCAATATACAGTAAGGCTGGGGCTGGGGCAGTGGTAGAGCCCCTGCCTAGAATCCCCCAGGGAGAGGCTGGGGCGTGGCTCAGTGGTAGAGCCCCTGCCTAGAATCCCCCAGGGAGGGGCTGGGGGTGTGGCTCAGTGGTAGAGCTCCTGCCTAGAATCCCCCATTGGGAGCCTGGAGGTGTGGCTTAGTGGCAGAGCATTTATCTAGACTCTAGCAGGTGGCACAAACCCCAGTGAAGCAGCCCTTCTTGTGACACACTGGATATTGAACCTGGCAAGTAACAGGGATGGCAATAATAAAAGATTCCAATGGCCACCATTTATTGAGGCCTCACTTTCATTCACAATTTAAAATGATGTTCCCCCCCCAACTTACCAAGTTACAATCAAGAAGCTACGACATTTGAGCATTCCAACCCTAACCTGATATAAGAACATTTTGTGTGTGTGTGTTTGTATCTTCCCATACATATGTCCAGGAAAAATGTTAGGTGCCCTGTCATGGTCTGCATTATTCCTTTGAGATAGGGGTGATCCCACTGAGCCTGGAGCTAGGCTATCATCAGCAAGCCCCAGAGACCCTCCTATCTCCTCTAGCCCTCACAAACACTGAGATAAGCATGCCTACATTCTGTGTTCAATGTGAGTGCTGGCGGTCCAAACTGGGTCTTCTTGCTGACACAGTTACAGCTCTTATGCATTGAGCTATCTCCTCAGACCCCAGAAGGTGACTCCTAAAAGCAAAAGGCATCCACTTTACTTGATGCTGTGAGACAAAACAGGAGACCCAGTCGCCGGCACCCTGGCACCAGCCTGAGCCTCACTCTAGAGTCCAGATAATCTGTATTTAGTTCATGATGTAAACCTGGAACATCTCACTCTCTCACCGTGTACCAGTTTAAACCATCATTACTCACCACCCTGTGTATTCACTTGGAAACTCAGAGTAGTTAGTATGGCCCACTTCCACATCTCTTACTAAAGGACCAAGTAGATGAAGCTCACTTGCATGGCATGAAATTCCCTGAAGATCTCCCCAAGAAGGGTACAAACCCACAGAACAACTGCACGTTTACTGCAGAAGGCTGAACAAAAACACAGAGGAGTTTTCTTCTGGTATTTTTCTGTAAGAAGTGTCTGGTTATGAAAACCAGCCCTGTACTTGAAGCTTCTCTACTGCACCAAGTGTGATGTCAGCTGCCTTTATTTATTATCTATTTGAAGGGGAGGGGGCAGGGGAGAAGAAAATTTCCTGTTCCTTCCCTAACAAGATGAGTCACAATTTCCAAACATCAATCAATCCTTGAGTCAGAGTGGAGTAAGAAGAGGAAACGGCTGCAAGGCCTCCCACCATGAGCACTTCTCAGAACCATGGAAAATCAGGAACCCCAAGGTGCTGACTCCACTTCCCTACTCCTCCTTACATAGAATCACACAGCATGTGGACCACAGACCACAGGCACAAGAGCTCGCAGCTCAGTTCTTCTGCTTCCTCAAGTGCTAGTAGTACCAATATTATCATTCATGATCAGCATGCACTTTGGCAGATGCAGAAACACAGAGGTGGGTGCAATGCCCAGCCTCAGAGCCCATGCGCACAAAGGAAAGGCAGAAGGCACAGAACACACAGGACCGTGACTCTACACAGTCAGGTGTGTACAGACAGCTGTGGTGTGGCGACAAGAAAACAAACAGATCAGGATCGGTGGCTAGGGCTCCATACACACCGTTGAGCTGACACCTCCAGAGGGAAGGTGAGGACAGCAGCAGGGACTCAACAACCCACACAGTAAGTAAGGGGAGAGACATTCCAGAACAAGAGTCAGCTCCACACAGACAGAGGCTGGTGAAAGTGCATACCGTGCTGGCCTAAGACTTGAGGATTTCTAACAAGTTCCCCAGGTGGAGAGCACGCTGTTCCCTGAACCACAGCCCAAGGGCCGGATCTAGTCAGTATCCCACTTGCTTCCTTGTTTGTTTTAAATCACATTTCATCAAGACATGGGCCCCCTCACCACCTACATACGGTATGAGGCAGGCTTACAGCAGAGGTGAGAAGGTACCAGAGGCTGATTGGCTGTCCAAGTCTTTACGGACTGGCATTTACCATGTGTGCTTGCCATACCTCACTGACAGATACGAGCAGACCAACAAAAACAAACTGTTCGGGTCAGTGGGCTTTTCTAAGTATCAGACTAACTCACGTTGAGTAGCTTTCTTTTCTGTGGGACTTTTAAGACCCTGGAAATTCCTGGTGCTATTATTCAGGGACAGACTTCCCAGGAATGTGCATATTTGGTGGGCTAGGAGTAGACTGTCATCAGGGGTAACAACTGAAATAACGGCATCTTGGGAAGACTGAGTGCAGACAGACAGACTGAAAAGGAGACAAACTGGAGGCAGAGAGCAAGTCAGATGGTTGGTAAAGTGACTGTAAGGAAGGGCCAGCAGACTCTTCCTACAGAGGTTAGATAGTAGGCCGTGCTGGTCACATGGCATCTGTGGTAAAGAGGCATAACTGGACTCCAATAAAGCTTTGTTTTTGTTTGTTTCTTAAGACAGGATCTCACTATGTAGCCCTGGCTGACCTAGAACTCCAAGATCCTCCTGCCTCTGCACCCCCAATGCTTTTAACTACATCTCAGTGTGAGATGAGGAATGAGTCTGAGACAGGGAAGATGGTAGTCTTGCATCACACCTGAAACCACAGAACTGCACGCGTCAATGTGGTGAAAAGTAGAACTGTGGCTCTGCACCACAGCTAGGGTAGGTGTGTTGGGGACAGAGCCCAGGGCTTTGTACACGCCAGTCAAGAACTCTACCCACTCAACCCCAGCCCCAGCCTACACCCTGGGTACTAACATCAGAAGCTTATAGAATATGTGGGTGTAATAGCATCCCCACCCAAATACCTCTTTTAAAAAGATGATAGGGGCAGCTCACACCTGCCTTTAATTCCCATGCAGCTCAAAGGTCTTACATTCTCTTCTGGTCTCCATGGGCAGTCCAACACATGTGATTTACATTCACACGAACATGTGCATATACTCTCAAATGATAAATGAAGACAGGTTCTCATGTATCCCATACTGGACTTGAATGTTCTATATAGCAGAGGCTAACATTAAACCCCTGAGGAGGCTGCCTCCACCTCTGGAGTGCTGGGAACTAAAGGCTGGGAACTCCCAGTTTAGGCAGTACTGGGGGGTAGAACCCAGAACTTTGTACATGCTAGACAAGTGCTCTGCAAGTGTCCTCTTTCTAACATGGAGGTTGTTCTTAGTTTCAGTCACACAGACAGCAACATGTAACTGTAGGCTATGGTTTCCCAGGCCTACTCCAGGGCTATGTGGGAGAATAAAGAGAAGACCATAACTCAAGTCTCTGGGAGTTGACTTCTCGAAAGGGCCCATTTGCCTGTAAAGGCATTTGGGTACTCCTACCTTCTATTCCTCCTTCTCTTCCTCCTCCTCCTCCCCCTCTTCTTCCTCTCAGAATTCCCACCATCAGTGGCTACGCTGGTAGACCACTGCCTAGCAAGATAAAGCAAGCCCCTTGTCCAACACTAAGGAAGTTACTAAGATGGGCTAGAGAGACAGCTCAGTCAGTAAAGCTCTTGCTATGCACGCATGAGAGGACCTGACTTTGTACCCTCCGAATTTGAAACCATGTAAAAATCCCCATGTTGTGGTACATGTCTGGGGCTCCCTAGCCAGCCAGTCTGCCTAGTCTAGTCAAGTCTCAGGCCTGTGAAAGAATCTGTCTCAAAAAGACAAGGTGGACAGCACCCAAGCGGCAACACTGACTTCTAGTTGACTTCTGGCCTCCATACATATGCGCACATGGGCACAGATACCTGGGTACACATGTACTCACGAACATTCAAAATATTACTAAGAAACTCAAACAAGAGAAGGTGTTAGATAACACACAGTGACCAACGTTTCTCAAATAATCTATTTGGGAAAGGGCACCCTATGGATTCATTTAGCTTTACTTTCTGAGGTGCTAGGGATGAAACTCAGTGCCTCTCAAACTGAGGCTCTGTACCCAGTCTGTACCCAGTGTGTGTAGTCCTGGGGACACACCCCTCAACTTAAATGCTCACTTTTTGCAAGTGCTTTACTGCTGAACTATACCTCTAGCCGTTACCAGATGGATGTTTTAATTTCTAGTCCTCTGTGCACTGAGATTTTTATAAACTATAATGAAAATGCCATTTGGATGTCACTGGAATGTCGCATTGCTATAAACGTTTCTCCACACCTCCTCCAAGTTTCCGCACTCATTTCAACACACCCGGGCTACTGTCCTTTGATTGCGCCCTCACATCCTGACATTGTGATGTTGCTATAGCCCTTACTGGGCCTCTTGAAGTTTCTTTGCTGACAAGCGACCAAAAACCATACTGCCCAATCAGGCCAGTAAATGCTGCTAAGCAGGGGGACCCAGCAAGTGGCTCCAATAAACTAGAACAGCCTTGGATCATTGATAGTACCAGGGGCCACAGGTTTTAAGTCCCTGAGAGTTTGGATGGCCCAAAGGAACTGACAAAGAGGCAAGGGAAGTCTCCATTTTCATGAGGAAACCAGGAAAACTTTGGTACTGAAAAGATACTCAAAGAGGCTGGAGAGATGGCTCAGAGGAGAGTCCATGACACAGGTGAGGACTTGAGTTCAGATTCTCAGCATCCATGGAAAAGCTAGGTATCACTGCACACGCAGCTCTAACCTCAGGGCTACAGAGCACAGAGACGGGGGGG
>NW_022196905.1:130551302-130570174 GCF_008632895.1 Mastomys coucha
GCTTGCTGGTCACCAGCCTAGATTAGGGTTCAGTGAGAGACACTGGCTCAAGAGAATAGGTCAGAAATTGATAGAGCAAGTCACCTGACACCCTCCTCTGAATTTTGCATATGCACAGGGGTGTGAACTGGCATACACAGACCCCAGCCTGGCCTTGAATTTGCTGTGCAGCCACATATAGCCTTTAACCATTATCTTCCTGCCTCCACGTAGTGGGATCACCTTTTTTATGTGGCGCTAAAGATGGAACCCAGGATTCGTAAGTTGGTCAAACACTCTACAGGCTGAGCGGCATTCCTACCTCACACCCTTCAACTTAGGTGCTCATTTTTATTGCAGAATCTCAAGGCACTCAACTGTCTTTGAAAATCTGACTTCTGACGTGTATGGGGCACCAAGGCAAATGTGTTGCTCACTCCAACAGAGCAGACTTGAGTTTGCCTCTTAAGAGATGTAATTGCAAATCATTTCAGAAAGTGCACAACAACTAATTGTCGTTATAATACCAAGTTTACATAGCCCAAATAATGGACAAATATCACCATGTAATAGAACAGTACAAAAATGGTAATTTGACTATGGAAAGTTGGAACTTGCCATTTCAAATTAGCAGAAGCTGTGAAGTGGGCATTACTGACAATGTGAATATAGTAATTGGGGCTGATTTCTTGGCGCCTGGCCGAATCTGGCTGCCTGGCGTCCTGTGAGTTAATTATAGCTCTGTTAACAGAGCAGGGAACACTTGCAGTGACAGAGATAAACCAGTGCAGGTCTCTGCGCACCGGGCTGGAAGTGAGGGTGCCGGCTAAGACTAGGAACCGCATGAGCAGCTCCCACCTTTAAAAAGAATATACATGTATGGTTTGTAGTAACAAACTTCCAGGCTTCCAGAAGTCCTTGCTAAGGTAGTCCACTATCTGCTTTGCCAGCAGCAGGACACTACTATGGGGTGACTAAAGAGTCATTTCAGGCCACATCCAAAGATATTTTGCCTGTGGCTTTAAAGTTTCCTTTAAAAGGTCCAGAAATCAAAATAGGTGACCCCATCCAAATTAGTTCTCTGTCAGGGCTGAGCCTGTTACCTCACTGAGGGCTTCTGAATAACCAGGCTAGTTAGAGTGCTTCACGCCTGTAACTCCGAGGACTTGGGAGGCTGAAACAAGAGGATGACCACAAACTTAAGGCCACCCAAGGCAACAGAGTAAGAAGACCTTGTTCTAAAATACCACAACAGAGCAGGGGCTATAAGCACTCCTATTAAGAGTGCTTCGCTGCATGCACAAAGCCTTGGTCCATCTCTAGTACCACACACACACACACATACACCTTGCTTAAGGGATCAAGGCAGGAGGATTCCAAGTTCAAAGTCATCCTCGACTACACAGCAGGTTCAAGGCCAAAAGAGAACATAAGACTCTATCTCAAAAATGGAAGGGAGAGAGGGAAGAGAGAAGGAAGAAAGGGAACAGAGTGGGGGAGGGTCTTGCTTCTGGCTATTCTGAGAGGTCTGACCATGTACCTGGAGCTCTGAGATAGCATTCTTTTTTTTTTTTTTTTTAAGATTTATTTATTTATTATATGTAAGTACACTGTAGCTGTCTTCAGACACACCAGAAGGGGACGTCAGATCTCATTATGGATGGTTGTGAGCCACCATGTGGTTGCTGGGATTTGAACTCGGGACCTTCCGAAGAGCAGTCGGTGCTCTTCCCCGCTGAGCCATCTCACCAGCCCGAGATAGCATTCTTTACATCCTGAGCCTGATCATCTCCAGATGAGCCAACATGTCTCCATACTCCCAAGGCTTTCTTCTAAAACCACTGGAGATGTACCCAGCATCCATGTAGGGCTGAACAGAAGGATACAATCAAGCTTGCATAAAGCCTGGGGTAATGAGATTATTTTAAAGGAGACTGAGTCAATTTATAAACCTGGCATGGACGTGTCGAGCTGTGTGTTAGCCATCCCTTCTAGATGTCAGCCCACTCTCCTCTCTTCCAACCCCTGGCTGCCCAGCTGAACTCGGAACACCTGCCCCAAGGACTCGCTGGGGTTCCTCAGTGTGCATCTTCTTTTCATCACCAAGCTTGTTCTTGGTCATGGGTATCCTCCTCATCTCCTATGATGCCCCCTTCTAAGCCCGCAACTTCATTTTGATTTACTTTCAAGCCTCATCCCCTTGAAACATCTAGAACTTGTTCTTTCTATGAGACAGGGCTTCCTGTGGACTCTGCACTATACCCATGAAAGGGCCCTGAGCATGTTCACATCCTTGAGCAAGGTTGGCCTAGAATCAGCCCATTCTCCCAGCCTGGCTTGAGAACTGTGTACTCTCTCCCTCTCCTTCCCTCAGGGTGCAGTAGCACCTTGGGCAAGTCAGGCTGCCTGCACATCCTATCAAGAATCCAACTTGTGCTCAGAACCTATGCCCAGTATCTGGCACAGATCCTGTCCAGGCAGACAGGGATTCCCTGTTCAACATACAGTTTCCCAAAGTCCTTGTAAATAAACATGAAGAAACTCCTAACTATAACTGACAAAATCCAAAGAATAGGAAGTCAGTGGCAACCGAAATACATCTATCAGTAACTGTTTCTCTTCTCAGCAATAAACCAGGAACTGAGTTTAGCAGTACTGGGTTTACTCTGTTCTTCTGGTCTTAGCTCTGAGGATCAGAAACAGCAGACTGTGGCCAACCCTTCCTCACCCCAAGAGCAGCTCCAGGAAGGGGATCATGACCATGTACCTTGAGACTCTGAGACCTCTGAAGGAAAACAGTGGGCAAGGTCACACTGACTGTTCCAGGGGTAAACTAGAAACCCCACATGTCCTCTGGGAAGCCTGCAGACTCCATACTGGGTCGGTAAATCCTAAAGACAGATGGTCTAAAAAACAAAAGCAAGAGCTAGGGCACAGCTCACTGGTGGAGTGCCTGCCGCCTTCAAGGCCAGGGCTCTGACACTGAGCTATACTTCTACCTCTTCACTGGCAGATTCTAGGCAAGAAGTCTACCACTACGCCACACCCCGAGCTTTCTTTAACTTTTATTTGCAATAGGCTCTCACTAAGTTGCCCAGGCAGGCCTTAAACTCTCAACCCTGCTGCTTCAGTCTTCAGAGTAGTTAGATTTATATGCTGGGGCCGGGGGGTGGGGGGGGGGTGGACTGGTACATACCTGTAATCTTAGTAACCTCAGCACTTACAAGGTAGAGGCAGGAGGACCAGGAGGTGAGGGTTAGCCTTAGCCACATGGAGAGCTCAAGGTTATGCAGGGCTGTATGAAGCTTTGTCTTAAAAAAATAATAGATTACATTCAGAACTTAGAAAATGATCAATGCCATTTTTATAACCAAACCCTCATAGGAAAGGACACAATATAGACTTACTTCTGGCAAAATTATTCCTCTTGCTCTGGGTGGTGATGAGTATAAGTCCTTATTATGTACCCTGCTGATGACACTTGACACTGAAAAGTACTTGCTTACCAGAGAACATAAAGGCTGACCCAGTGGTTGCCCATAGAAGGGCTGGGCAGACAAATGAGCACAGAGAAACAGCTATTGCTGGCTTAGGTGGACATGAATAGCTCACCTTCTCTCCTCAGTGTGAGCCTTATCAAGATGAGGAGGAGAGGGGCCTCCATCAGGCACCTCCATGCAGAATATGATGCCACACTGACCACGAATGTGGCCTCTTTAGTCATGATGGCCAGTTGTGGGAGGAACAGATTCCAAGTGAGCTGAGTGAGGCATGGAAAAGCTAAAGTGATCTACCAGCAGCCAGTGAAGCAAGGCTGTGTTCCCCCAGAGCTGATTCCTCTATGCCAGGAACTAGGGACTGAAGGAGAGGATGCACCTGGGAGCAGTGGTCGGCAGGGCATCAGCCAATTATGACTTGAGGGGAAGGTAATAAGTATTGTCCCATGATGGCTCTATTTTACAAGAGGCTTTGGCTGGCCAATGAGAAAGGAAGACAAGCAGAGGAAGCCCCTGAGCAAGCACACTGGAGGGAGACATACTGCTCACTTTCTGCCTAATGTCAGGAGGCTGGCAGAGGATGGGGGCGACAGAATGTCTCCTTTCTGCAGCCAGTTAGTTGGGGTGGGAGTGGAGTGGAGATACTGTTGAAGTGCACTTCGTCTGAAATAACATGGAGAATGAGGTGTCAGCAAAACACACACCTACAGAAACTGGGCCTCTGAGAATGAGAAGTCAAAAAAAACTTTTGTTCTGTTTCACTTGTTCTGTGAAAGCAAATGTATGCCCCAGTGTCTCCGCACTGCAGACAGCCGGTCTCCCCACTGGGAACGTTACTGTGCTGGCCCTGACACTCCACCCTGCATGCTTTGGGAGTAGTCTTTTTCTCCCTGAGTCATACTTTTCTGGACACCTTCCAGCCCTCAAGCTAAACCTGTAATACCCTAAAAAGGTAGATGAGCGGTGCTTCTAGGATTTAAGTCTTTCTCCACCTACTGGAACAGAGTTGTGGATGTTTCTACCCTAACGAATGCAAAAACAGACCCAGGAGACAATGTACTGGCATGTTAGATAATTTTCAGTATAATAGTGTGCATGTTGGGGGTGAGGGGTGCAGGAAAGAACCCTTCCCCTTGTCTGTAGTTTAACAAGCCGTTCCAAGTGCTCTCTGTTCTTTTAAGGCTTGCAAGCACCTCTGGAACTTAACCATGCAAATACCCCCACCAGAACCCATAGATACACTCACAAACTTCAAAAGAGTAGATTAAAGTATAGAATTTGGGCTAGCAAGCTGCTGGCTCAGCCTGCAAAGGGGCTTGCCACCAAGTCTGACAATCTAGGTTGATCCTCAGGACTCACATGGTAGCAAAGTAAAAGGAAAGAACTAGCTTGCCTCAAGCTATTATCTGACATCCACAAGGGCACCACAGTAAGCATGCATCTACAAATATACACAAACACACACACACGCGCACACACACAAGAACTCTCTTCTATTCAATTTTTTTTTTTTTTTTTTTTTTTGGGTTTTTCAAGACAGGGTTTCTCTCTGTAGCCCTGACTGTCCTGGAACTCACTCTGTAGACCAGGCTGGCCTCGAACTTAGAAATCCACCTGCCTCTGCCTCCCAAGTGCTGGGATTAAAGGCGTGCCCCACCACCGCCCGGCTCAATTTTTAATATACATCCAGAAACTGCCTTCTACTCTCCAGAGAAGTCACCTCACCCACCTCTGAGCAGGCCCACACAGGAGGTGTCCCATGGCAGAAAGGAAGCCCAACCCACACAAGACTGGGGGCAAAGCACAACATGGCACTACATATTCCCTAGTACTTCCTTCAAGTATAAACCACTATAGTAGGAGTGGGAGGAGAAAGGCTCCATGGCCATTTGGATCTCCCTCCCATGAGCCTGAGAAAGGGCCAGTCCTAGAGCCTGTCAGAGGCTGAGGCTCCACTGGGCCCCAGGCTGATAGGAACAAGCTGCCCTGCTGGCTGCTTCCATGGAAACGAGGTCAGGCTGGCAATAACAAGACCCGGCTTTAAAAGAGCCACCTGCCTCCAGGAAGCCAGGCACACTGCCCTTGCCCTTCTGCCTTTTCAAATCTGCAGTGTGAAAACAAACAGGGGGAGTTGTTGACCACAGAGATACTGGACCCTTCCAAATGAGTCCTGGACCACTAACAAGACCGAATGGCAGTGTAGCTCTAAGCAAGCATTACCCGACTCTGAGTACAAGTCTGCTCTTGAAGAACAGGACAAGGTGGGTTATTCATACTGAGACAGCTATGACAGCTTTATCTATTCAAGAGCACTCTTGACTGGGGAGGGGGTGGATCAATCCAGAAATATAAGGCTGATGGCATAGAGCAAGCACCAAGTGCTCATGGAGCATTAAGGTGCTGAATCATGGACTTGGGAGGATCTGAGGCGTCCAACTTCCTAGAGCTCAGAAGCTCAAGAGAAAACACACACAGGCACCTGGGTGACGAGAGGAATTCAGCTGGGACATAAGGAAATGCAAGAGGAGATCTAAAAGCCCAAGGACACAGCAAGCAAAGGGCCTGGTTTCACAGCAGCTGTGGTCCTCTTCTACCCTGTCCCCACAGGAACAGGGACAGCACCTAGCCTGTCTCTGGGTGCATTTCTCTGGACAATCATTGGCAAACCATTTCCTCCTCATTGCACAAGAACAGAAACAAGCCAGCTTTTCCCACATGAAACCCTCAACCTTCAAGAAAACAGTTCACACTCAGAGTGAGTATACTTGAGCCATGTGACCGAAGGGGCCACTAACCCATAATGTCACTAAGCAGGGGTGAGGACACATAGCTTTAATCCTGCTGGGGTATGGGAGATGGAGCTTGGGGATTCTGAGATATGCACAATTTGACTCATCACTCCCTGGCAAGCAAGATGGCTCAGTGGATACATGCAGTTGCCACCAAGACCTAAGGTTGATACTCAAGAATCTACATGGTAGAAGGATTGAAGGATTGCACTGGCTCTAAAAACTTATCCCCTGACCTCTAAACATGAGCTATAGCACATGTGTGTTCCTCTCCAATATCCCCAAACACGTGCTTTTAAATGTAAAATGTCAGTCTCTCTCTCTCTCTCTCTCTCTCTCTCTCTCTCTCTCTCTCTCTCTCTCTCTCTCTCTCTCTCTCACACACACACACACACACACACACACACACACACACACACACACGCGCGCGCGCGCGCGCCTCTATAACAGAAGCATTCAGGAAGCTGAGGCAGGAGGATAGTTAAGTTCCAGTAAGCTTTGCTTACACAGTGGAACTTCACAAAGTGCTCTACTGCTGACCCAAACCCTCACCCCCTCACTGCCAAATTCTAGGCAAATGCTGTATCATTAAGCTATATGCCCCTATGGCTTGCTACTAACACAGCGGATCACCCTGCCCACTTCCCTGTGGTAGCAGCAACAGCCAGCCAGGATACTAACTAGAGGCTGCAGGACTGCCTCCATCTCAAGTCCAGCTTGTCCTTCACTGTCACTTAGATGTCCTCACCACTGTACTTGCTAGCCTGTCCCACCCACACACAGCTTCGTCCTTCCCCCAGCTTTGTGGGATGCTTGCTCCTCTCCTTGTAAAGAACACACAGCAAATCCTGATGTATTTTGGCCATGGCTGACTTGAAGAAAACCACCAGTTTGCTTTGGAAAAGAACTAGTAGGGAAAGCTGGAAGGAGTGTCTGGGTCGATAAACACCTCCACTTCCCTTCTCCAGCCTCTGGCACAGCACTTTCCACTGCTAGAAGCACTTTCAGAGACATGGCTAGAGAGTCTCTAGAACAGGGAACCAGTGGCCTGGGGACAGGGAATGGTGAGGAAATAAGCAGTGGGAAGAAAATGTCACACAGTGCCATAAATGTGTCTGCCACCCGCAGCCAGACAGTGCTGCTAGGTCCTAGGCAGCAGGGGCACAGAGCTGAGACAGACTTGAGAAGTCCTGCACCTTGCCAGTGAATAAGGCATACATACCACTCCCTGAAACTTCTAAAAAAGACACATTTTGAATTCAAATGAATGTTTCCCAGACATTGCAGCCAGAATAAACACCTCTGTTGATCAAATAACAAGGAAAACCAAGTACTTAGGAGAAAAATCAACACAAGGAAGCTGAGGCAGGAACATGGCAAGTCCAAAGCTACATGGAAGACCCTGCCTCAGAAAACCAAAACTGGGCAGGGAAAGAGGTTAGTGGGTACAGAGAGTGCCACAAAAGCATGAGGATCTGAGCGTACAAAGCAGGGTGTGGCAGCACACATATGTAATGCCAACAACATGCCTACAGCAAGATGGGACACAGAGACGGAGAAAGAGAAACTCCAGGAATGCTGGGCCCAGCCTGCTATATGCAGGGCTAAATAACAAAGACCCCATCTAACACTGGAGGTTGTTGTCTAAACTCTATACTTGAACATGAATGTTCAGACACATATACAAGCACGTATACACATGTGTACACACACATACAAATTCAGTGAAGTGTGATGCCATATGCTTGTAATCCTGGCATTAGAGTGGCAGGAAGATCAAGAGTTTAAGGATAGACTGGCCTACATATCAAGGGTAAGCCCAGCCTAAGCTACATGCTAAGAACCTGTTTACTAAAAAAATAGAAAGTTAGCACATTCAAATTTTTAATGCAACCCCCAGAATTGCAAAACAAGCCAAAACAATCCACAAAGGAAAAAAAAAAGCTATTTTTAAAATAAACAAGATGTCAGATAACTTTTAATCCCTAACTTTGATGGTAGGAAGACAGACTTTCCAATCTGGATCTATCAATCTGACTTATAGGTAGCCATAGGGACCAGGTTAGATTCTGAGTGTGCCTGACACAGGTCCATTACTGGTTTGGTGTTCTTGTTTTGTTTCCTTGAGATGGGGTCTTACCTAAGCTAACCTGGAGTTCTCTATCCTCCTGCCTCAGCCTCCCAGGTGCAGTGGTGGCAAATGTGTAGCACTGAGCCAAGCTAGGACAATCTCAGGGATAATGGAGTGCTTCAAAGTGAAGGGGCCACGCTTATAGGAAGGCCAACGAACTCGCTGTGAATGGCTCCTGTGATCTCAAGGGCTAAGGCAGGCTTGAAATGAAAACATCATTAACCAGTCAGGAGTGTGAGACAGGAGGGAGGAACCCAAACAAAGCAAACTTCCTCACAAACCATAAATGGCTTTTTAACGACCCTTAAGTTACTTTAAAACTTTTACACAAGAAAAGCAGGGATTTATTATTTTATTTCTTTTTCCTCTCTTTCTTTCTTTTCTTCTTTCTTTCCTTCTTTCTTTCTGAGACAGGGTTTCTCTGTATAGCCCTTGGTTGTCCTGGAACTCACTTTGTAGACCAGGCTGGCCTCGAACTCAGAAATCTGCCTGCCTCTGCCTCCCAAGTGCTGGGATTAAAGGCATGCCCCACCACTGCCCGGCGGATTTATTATTATTGTTGATTATTATGATGATGATTCAAAGCAGCAAAACTCTAAAGTTTTTCTAAGTTACAATTAGAAGACATAATGTTTGGGGTTTGTATTTGTTTTCCAGTGCTGGAGATGGAACCTAGGGCAAGGCAGGGGCTCTTCTGTGGAGCTGCCCTTCAGCCCTCACTGGGGATTCTAAGTAGGTGCTCTACCACTAAACCACACCCCCTAACTCCTCACTTGGGGGATGGGAGTGTCTAAGGCAAATGCTCTGCTGAGCGATGTCCTCAGCCCATAATGGTTATTTTCCAATGCTTGGTTAAAAATTACAAACTCTCAGCTGGAGTCGGATGGCACATGCCTCCAATCCCAGCATTCAGGAGGCAAAGGCAAAAGGACCAAGAATTCAAGGTCATTTCTGGATTCCTTAGGAATTTGAGTTTAGATTGGGCTCTATGGAAGGAAAGGAGGGAGGGAGGGGAAGGAGGGAAAGGAGGGAGAGAGAGGGATGGAAAGAAGGAAGAAAGGAAGGAAGGAAGGAAAGGAAGGAAAGGAAGGAAGGAAGGAAGGGAGGAAGGAAGGAAGGAAGGAAGGAAGGAAGGAAGGAAGGAAGGAAGGAAAGAAAAATAGGAAGGAAGAGGGAACAAAGAAAGAAGAAAGGAGAGAAGGAAGAAAGAAGGGAAAAGGGAGAAAGGAAGGAAAGAAGATAGGGAGAGGAAAATGGGGGTGGATATGAAATATTCTGAAGGTCAACCACAATTATATGAACAACTCTTGAACATTCTATTCGTATTTAAAACATGAACAGGCATGCACACATGCACACACCAGTGAGTAGTCAGTGAGTGGGTACATTTGCCTTCACTTTAGGAGTGATGCTGTGGCCAACAGCTAAAAAGTTTAAAGCTATAAACGAGAGCCATCTTTTTTCCTCTTGTGGGTACTGAGGATGAAAGCTGGTGCTCTACCATGGAGCTGAGCTGTGCCTGCCCTTCTTTAAGAACACTGTAATCGCCTTCCTGGGCTTTCCAGTCCAGCCCTGAAATCTTGAGGCAAAGGCACTAAGAATTCAAGGTCATTTTTGGATTCCTTAGAAATTTCAAACTGGGCTCTATGGGACAAAAGGAGACGGGGAGGGGTGGGGGAGGAGGACACATGAAGACATTCCAGCACGCCTAACTCCAGATTTAGGTTTTTCTTAACTCTTATTACTAGGGAGGGGCAAAGGCAAAGCACAGGTGTGAACGCCCACCCCAGGTTCTGGTGGTTGAAGTTAATTCACTAAACTTATGTGGCAAATACTTCTACCTCCCCAAACACCCTCCTGGCCAGTGATTGCTAGTATTCTATTCAAAGTGAAGCATATTAGTTCAATCTTAATATCGGAATCATTATCTTTCACCAATTTTAATTTTAAAAGAAAGAAAACCATGAAGTGCACTGAGAAGTTCCTAATAGTTGATTAGGAAAAGAGCATGGCTTCATATTGTTTTCCAAAGCAAAATGCAAGCACCACCTCCAAATTACCATTTTTTTTAATTCAATTTCAGGGCTATGGAGAAGGCGCATCAGGTAAAGGCAGTTGCCATCCAAGTCTGATGCCCTGAATTCACTCCCAAGAATCCACAGTGAAAGGAGAGAAACAGTCTCAGAGCGTTGTCATGTGACCTCCACATGCACACCGCGGCTTATATGCACACAAATAATAGTGTATTAAAGTATATAAATACCCAGCTCATTATTAAAACAAAAAAACTAAACTAAAATGTCCACTTAAGTATAAATACAAAGGCTCTGTATTTTTTTTCAGTGCCCCCAGAACCTCTAGAACAACGCCTGCCAACTAAAACACCTACTATGAATTTAGTAATGGGTTACGCAAACATAAATTACAAGGCCAGACATTTTAAAAGGGAAAAAAGGTGATTTATTGACGCGCTGGAGACACGGCAGGATAGAAGCACTATTTCAATTTTCCACATAGTCCTCAATGCTGCAGATGTGCTAATGCAAAAAGAATTTCAGAGTGAAATGGCTCTCGGCTCTCTGGTTCCTTCCATATCAATTCCTTTACTTAAAAAGGCTGGCTGGCATTCCCACACTTACATCCAAGACAATGAATACATGCTCAAGCGCTTTTATCTGGCTATAAGTACAAATGGATTTGTTCAAACAGAGGAGGGAAGGGAAAGAGGGGGAAGGACGGATAGAGGGAGAAGGAGACGGGTAGAGGGAAGGGAGAGAGCAGGAGGAAGGGAAAAAGGGAGGGAGTAAGGGAAAGAGAGGGGAAGGGGGAAAGAGAGATTAGTTTTCAAAATCTTTCAGCAAAAAGAAAGTATGACTACAGCTCATGGTTCCCCGCTGGCGGGAGTGAGCCCACAAACTCTGGTCATCACTTGTCACTCTGCCCTCCCCTGGGTCCCACAGCGTATTCAATGGTTCCTTTTCTTCTGCCATCGTGTCACGATGGATGAGAAACTGCATCTTCTTTCACAAAGCAAACACTTAAATCAGAAGCAGAGAGCAAGGGAGAGATGGTTTAATGGGTAAAGGTGCTTACTGCTGAGCCTGACTACCTAAGTTCCAGCCCTGGGACCCACATGATAGAAGGAGAGAACTGATTCCTGACCTCCACACATATGCCACGGTGCGCATGCATGCATGAACATATATAGAGAAATTTTAAAACGTTAAAAAAAAAAGGTGAAATGCAGTTTGTGAGATGTTTATATACAAATTAAATAAGGATACTTTTGTCTTCAACTTTTAAATTCAAAGCAATAGAAGCCAACGCCCAACTTCTCTGCCTAGGTCATGGGAACTGAACAGGGCTAAGCACACATTACACAGGAGCAATCTGCATGTTTCATTGCTTAGCCAGTGGCTTATAGCTTCACAAATGCCTGTTTGTGAGCCACAAAAAACTGGCTAACTGAGCTTTTTCCCCAGGGGCTTGAAAATAACCCATAATGAAGTGTTTTAAAATACAAAAGGCATCTCTGTGCCACTACATCATGTCCACATACGTACAAGTATGTGCTGTGTAGTTCCCAGATCTTTTGATTACATGAACACACCTGACCTCGGGGAAGCCGGCTTTGTCCAGCCCCATATTTCACACAAACCAAACAGCCAATAGACAGTAATGGCTCTCAGCTACTGATGACCTGGACCAAAAATGAAGAGACACTCTATCTTCTTCAGGAAACTGTCAGTGGTAGAAGGCTTGGAGCCGACCTTTCGCCCTGTCTTAATCACAGCCACCTATGATAACAGAGTAGGGTTTATTTTTATGCCCAGCTCCAGATGAAAATGATCAATCCTTCAATTCTGACTACTTTGTATCTGCACAATGAGCTGCATAAGTGAAGGCCCTGTAAGTTTTCATGAGTCCCCTGAGCCCTACATGGAATTAAATTCACCTAAGAATATGATCTGCAGTAAGACTATCAAAACTCTGAACACTTCATTGAGTCTGTCCAAATGTACAAATTAAATGAAATCCCAATAAAAATCCATTTAAATTTTCATTTAAAAAGTAGGAATTTTCAGAGCCAGGCACTGTGGTCACACAGACCTGTCATTTAAGCTACTTGAGAGCCTGAGGCAGGAGGATTGCATCAAAGTCAGCTTAGCTACAGAGAGTTAGCCTTAGCAACTTGGTAAGAAGTAGCTGAATGATAGGGTACTTACCAAAGATGCTAGTGTTCGACCCCAGAAGGTGGGGAGAAAACAGATCTGGGGGCCAGAGGGAGCTGGAGACTTAGCTCAGTGGAAGAGCACTCAGCTAGTATCCTGTCCCCAGCACAAAAGTAAAATAAAATAAAATAAAATAAACAAGGCTTTCCAAAACAGGACTGGGAAGAAGATGGATGTAAGCTGGATGGCAGAGAATGAAGACCCAGACACAGTGCACATGGCACTGAAGAATGATGGGTCCGGGGCTCCTGCGATGCATCACACTCACCAAGGACATGAAAAGCATTGGAAGAATCCAAAGAGTACATGGCTTGGACAGTCCTGAGGCATCAATGAGGAATATGGTGGCTGATAGAGGACAAAGAAGTCGGATCACAGGGGACAGGTAGACTAGATGGCTGGTCACTAGTTATAGGAGGGAGAAGGGGCTCTAATAGAAGAGGAGAAATTGAGGCCCTACTTGCCACCAATCACAGGAGTATGCCCACATCTGGGGCAGAAAGCAAAAGCCAGAATTATAGAAAGAGTCCAGAAGTTGCCCTGGTGACATCAGCTGGGGCTATGTCGCTCAGCTGGTGGGAGCAGAGCCAGGCATTGTGGTTACACAGACCTGTCATTTAAGCTACTTGAAAGCCTGAGGCAGGAGAATTGCCTAAGGAAGTCCTTAGTTCCATGCTCTGAAGCACAGAAACTGGTGAGACAGTGAATGCCTGTTAATCCTAATGCTCAGGATATGGATATGGAGGAAGAAGGAGACTTCTTGGCTACAAAGTTAAGTTCTAGGCCAGCCTTAGCTTAGTGAGACCCTGTCTCAAAAACAAATGAACAAACATAGTAGGATCTAGAATAGAAAAAAAAAAATGTTTGTGGGAAAGAAAATGGGGGCAAGGTAGAATGGGAATCCCCACTTTCCCCAAACTAATTCAGTTCCACATGACAGACAGCACAATAAGCAAGGGACATGCCTTGGCCTGGGAGATGCCCTTAAGGCAACCTCTCAAGAGATTTCAGACTGGAAACATCAGGGCCCCTACTTGTGGGTAAGGCATGGCAGCAAATGGTCCAACAGGGAAAGCGAGCAAAAGTGTTAGAGGGAAGACAGGAAAGTGTGAACAGGCCATTCACAGGAGAAGGCAGTGTGCCTGTCAGGAGAAAGAAGGAATTATGAAGTACAGGTTCCTGTTCACACTTATCTACCCAGCATGACTCAGTTAATGGAGAAAGCCAGTGAGGTACTGTTAGATGAAAAGGTTTTTTGAGTAGAAATGTTTGTGCTCTATACCTTAGGAATGCAATGCTCCCACAGTGTAACACAGGAACTGGTAAGGGAAGAGTGGCCCCACCAGCACCAGAGCTGGGACTCCTGCAATAGCGGGGCTATCAAGCCAATCCACGCACCCTTGCCAGCAGACCCTTTGTATAGCACCCTGTAGTCAAGCACAAGATTAGAGTAGGTTTCCAGAGAGACTGAGGCCAACTGATCAGATGTGAAATGGGGAGCAGAAGATGTGCAGAGAATGCTGTAAGAAGCAGTTCCAAGCCGGGCGGTGGTGGCGCACGCCTTTAATCCCAGCACTTGGGAGGCAGAGGCAGGCGGATTTCTGAGTTCGAGGCCAGCCTGGTCTCCAGAGTGAGTTCCAGGACCCTGTCTCGAAAAAAAAAAAAAAAAAAAGAAGCAGTTCCAACTCTCCCCTAAATGCCCAGGGAAGTTCATGTGCTTGGAAGCCGGCAGCAGAGGGTGGTGGCGTAGGGCCAGGTAGCCTCGGCCAGCAGCAGGAGGCGGCTCTGGAGAGCCATCCCACAAGGCAGCTGGCTCTGTGCACCCGGAAGGTGGCTGTGGGCTGCAAAGCTGTGGAAGCACTCCCCAGGGACCCACGCTGGCACAGACCTATGAAGGCTGGGCTGGATGTGCAGTCTCCTGCCAGCTTTGCGGATTTGAGTAGGACACACAAAGCAAGTTAATGCCTTTTCTAGGTCTCGATTTTTCTCTGCCTGATTCAAACACTGTACCTATTACAGAGACACACACTTAAGAGTGGATGGAGATGGGCATACTGATGCACACCAGTAATCCCAGCACCGGGAGATGGAGGCAGGTTAACAATTCAAAGCTGTCTTAGTCAGGGTTTCTATTCCTGCACAAACATCATGACCAAGAAGCAAGTTGGGGAGGAAAGGGTTTATTGAGCTTACGCTTCCACACTGCTGTTGATCATCAGAGAAAGTCAAGACTGGAACTCAAGCAGGTCAGGAAGCAGGAGCTGATGCAGAGGCCGTGGAGGGATGTTCCTTACTGGCTTGCTTCTCCTGGCTTGCTCAGCCTGCTCTCTTATAGAGCCCAAGACCTCCAACCCAGGGATGGCACCACCCACAAGGGGCCCTACACCCTTGATCACTAATTGAGAAAATGCCCCATGGCTGGACCTCATGGAGGCACTTCCCCGACTGAAGCTCCCTTCTGTGATAACTCCAGCCTGTGTCAAGTTGACACACAAAACCAGCCAGTACAAAGGCCATCCTTGGTTACATAGTGAGTTTGAGGCCAGCCTGGGCTACATGAGACCCTGACTTTAAAAAAAAAAAGTATTTGGAAAAGAACTATATGAATAGCTAGCCATTAATAAATGTCAACCACTGTTATAAGCTGTCCCTGTCATATCCCTCAAGTTACCCAGAACCAGAAAGTAAACTTTTCCTGGTGAACTCAAGGTTCTCACATAACAGGATCTACAAAGATCTCCTAATGCATGCAAATTCTGGAAAAGAAAAAGCCTAAAGAAAGCTTGCCATAAATGTTATGGGGAAAGACAGACAAGGACAGAAAGAGCTGCAGAGAGAGACAAGCAGCAGAAGCTGGTATGACTCTCAGCACCCTCTGAGCAGCTGGTGGACGTAAAGTGCCACAGATAAATCACCTGATCGTTTAAAAGCTGTCAAATGAAAGGTGATGGGGCTTGCTCAGGTTGCAAACCAGGTCAGCAGCAGCAGCAGAGGGTGGTGCCCACCAGAACGAAGCCCCAGGGGTTCTGATTCCCATCTCAGGACTCCTTCAGGAATGCCAACTAGACCATGGCTACTGACCCACCAGGCTATGAGTTTATCAGCCCTGAGTCCATTTTTGCAAAACTCAGGTTTGAAAGTTAAGATCAAAAGCCAATATTGGCCACTAGTAATCCGTGGTGATCCAAATATATCCTATCACCTCACATTCCTAGTTACTTGGAATGCTGAGGCAGGGGGATTGTAGGCTCAAGGCTAGCCTGGACTATATTCCAAGGCCTTGCCTTAAAATACAAACTTAAAAAATAAAGAGGTGTACCTCAGAGATAGAACACTTGCTTAGAATTCTCCAGCAACGGACTGGGCATGTGGCTCTTAAGTGCAGTGCTTGCTTAGAGTCCTGCAGTGGGGGCCGGGGCTGAGACTTAGTGGTGCAGTGTTTGCCTAGCATCCAGAAAGCCCTGTTTCATCTCTAAAATAAACAAGATAGAACAGAATCTACTCCTGAACTCAATGTCTTCTCTCAAAGCAATACTCATCACAAACACAGCCTCCATGACTTTGCCATGCTACTCTGGAAGCAGTGCAACCTAGCATCTGGGACCATCAGTCCCATTTCTCCATGGGAATATGGAGGCTCACAAACGGTCTAGCCCATGTAAATCTCTTTACAATCCTTTCCTTTTCACAACTATAAATGCTCAGATAATTTGTCCATGATACTTAAAATATCTCTCTGGAAATGCCAGACACACAGAGGAAGTGACACACAGCTCAGGAGGAGAGGCTGTCAGTTCTAAGGAGTCTTCAGAGACCTGGGTCTCACCTGCTGTTCCCATAGAGGGTGAATGGTACAGTGGGATCATGGGTGGCCCTGCTGTCTTCAAGCAGGCCCAACAGAGACACTGGGAGATTAAATCTTCATGGATCACGTTAGGATTCTTCCAATGTCAGGGAGTTCAGAAGCAGCCCTGATCTTCTAAAAAGATGGCATCTGATGCCTTTCTGCTCAACACAATTAAGCCTTTACTTATATTTGAAGGAGCCACTGACAAATAACCCACCCAAATGCACCAACAGTGGCTTCAGCATCTCTGCAGTAGCTGTGTGTTTGTGTTTGGGGGTAGGGATGCTACAAAAGGATGTGTTTACTCTTTGACTTTAAAATAATCTCAGTTCCTCAAGTGTGCTCACCCACCCACCAGTGAGCACACACTACTGTATAATCCTGTGGTTTTTGTTTTGCTAGGCAGGTACTTTACCACTAAGTAATGTCCAAGTCAAGCTGATTCCTAAAACAGGTTCTCATCACATTTGTCAGGCTAGTTTTGAAGTCCTAGTTCTCTTACCTCAACATCCGCAGTGCCTGGGACAACAGGCTTGAGCTATGATGGGCAGGGCTGTTCCAGTGTGTATACCACCTCAAGTTACCATGTGCACCGTTTTTGTTTAGTTGGCCTGCTCCTGCTCATAGCTGGAACCTTCTCTATACCTGCTGATCCCTAGAAAGAACTCAGGGCTACTTTTGGAGGAGACGGGGACTAAAAGTATTTGTTGAGTACTTAGTACATGTTCTGTATATGCTAAATCATCTCCCCCTCTAGCAGCTGTGTATCAGAGGTAGAGCACCCCTAGTCCAAACATGTGAAGCCTCAAGTCTTCCACCATGCTCCAAATACTGTGGATTTGGAGATCTGCGGATTTTCGATTAAGGATGTGCAACTGATAAAGGTCGAGTGAGAGCAGCTCATTAGATTATAGGAAAGAAACAAAATCTGAAACAGTGAGGAATCTTGCTCAGGATCAGAAGCCCATGGACATCTGCAACAGCTCGTCTAGGAATAGACCCATGGAACCAGAGAATAGCTCTGCACATGAAAGCCCCCAGCAACAAAGGTCACCCACCGTGTGTGGGAGGGAAATCCTGGATGAGTAGTGCTCACCAATGCTCCTGCACAACCCCGTGGGCCCCTCTGTTCTTCAGGACTGCCTCGTCCTCCCAGGCCTCCTACAGACTCTTTCTAGAACATGCTAGAATACTGAGGCTTCAGAGGCACTCAGTTCTTGGGGCAACTTTTCCCCTGGGGTCTCTTCAGGACTAAGAAAACTACTTAAGTTTTTTGTACTGACTGAACATGTTTAACTGGTAACAGTTAAAGCTTCTATTTAATTTTTAAGCTTTGTCTAGTTAAAATCATATTGTATTGCAACTTTATGGTGGATGATTCTAGAATGATTAAACACTCAGGTTGATTACTCAGGCTTTATGATTCTGCCAGATACTAGAATGACCTCTTCGCAATGAAGCAAAAATGTGCTTCATTTCTCCTCCTTCTCTGAGGAGAAAACACTGAGTTAAAAAGTTGCTTGTGAATTTCCCACAGCCCCAAAAGAATTTATTTAAGATAATAATAATAATAATAATAATAATAATAATAATAATAATAATAATAATAGACTATTTTGTGTCACTTGGTGAAACCCTGCCTCAAAGTAAGCAGGCCTCAGAGAAGTTGGTTGGTACAGTGCTTGCTATGTCAGCATGAAGACTAAAGTTCAAATGCTAAGCACCCATGTAAAGCTCCAGGCACATGAGTAATCTCAGTGCTATCAGAATGCCAAGAATCCGAAATGGAGGAAGCTGCTAGAGTGGTTTAGACAGGTCCCCAAATCCCCACAGTGGTTCTTGCTTGTGGCAGGGGTGCTCATGTCCCTAGCATGTGACTAGTTTAAAACACCTCTAGGCATCAATGCTCTTGCTGAGAGGCCCATGTCTGGCAAGACATTGCTGGCCTACCTTCTTCCCTAAAAACCACAGTCAGTGACATCAGGGACCCACATCTGTGGGTTTTCAGTGCAGTTGACTGAATATGTTCAATGTGGAACAGAAAAACCCAACTGTCGTGCTTGCTCGACTGAGTCTGGAGGTTTCAGACTTAAAGGAGGGCTGACACAAAAGTGGAGTGGTGGAACATGCCCCCTTAATCCCAGCAGAGGCAGGCAGCTCTGAGTTCAAGGCCAGCCTGGTCTACAAAGTGAGCTCCAGGACACCCAGGCTATACAGAGAAACCCTGTCAGGGGAGTGGGGGTGAAACCTGACAGGCAAATTCAAGTCACAGCTGCCTTCTAGGTCTGGCAATGAAATGAAGGCAAGAGAAGTACTGAGTGGCCAACAGGGCACATGCACACACACACATAAGAGCATGCTCTCTCTCTCTCTCTCTCTCTCTCTCTCTCTCTCTCT
>NW_022196905.1:130570295-130585662 GCF_008632895.1 Mastomys coucha
TCTCACACACACACACACACACACACACACACAATATCAACATGTTGCCTGAAAGTTCAAGGTCACACATGGCCTTCCTGAACCCCACCTGGTGATGGTAAGATCACCCCTACCTGAGCACCATGCCTCCCCAGAAGCCCCTACAGGCCAAGGTGCCCCACGAGGCTCCAGCCAGCTGGCTGCATAGGAACAAGATGTGCCCCACTGGAGTGGCTACTTTATTTTAAGTGACTCTCTTTTTCCAGGCTGAGTCACTTGTGCGTGGCTATAAAAGGCAGCAGAGCAGTGACTAAATGCACTTGGGTCCCAGCCACAGCTGAGGGTTACTCCCCTCTCCTCCTGCCTTCTTAATCGTCCAACGCCGGGGTCTACTTTACTTTACTCCAGGCTGGCCTTAAACTCATAGCAACCCTCGCATCTCAGCCAGTGTGGTTCAGGGATGGCAGACACAAGCCACAGTCCTGGCTTCATCTTTCCTCTGCTTCCTCCTCCTGTTCTAATTCCTCACCTCTGCAAAAGGTTGGAAGGTAAAGATGTGGGGTCCATCTCTTCATCTATATCTTTGAAAACACTTCTTCCCCATAGACAAAAAGCAGAAGTCTTTCCCCACTGCTCATCTACTAAAGTGTAGAAGTTATCAATAAATCTAGCCTCCTTCTATCATGGTCAAGAATTCCTTCCAGGGCTGGAGAGATGGCTCAGCTGTTAAAGGCTAGGCTCACAACCAAAAATATAAGAATTCCTTCCACATCCTAGAAGAGACTGTCCCAAATCTAGCATTTTAAAAATGTTGTGCAAGAATGCAAACATCTACCAGGTATGGAGGTATTTACTTGCAATCCTAGAACTCAGGAGGTGAAAGCTGAAAAATCAGAAGTTCGAGGACAGCCTTGGTTACATACTTAGTTCAAGACCAACTGGGCTACACAAGATCCTGTCAAAGCCTAAAAGGCAGCTAGGGATATAATTTGGTTGGTAGAGTACTTGCCTGCCACGCACTTTCATCCCAGATCACCACTCCCAGCACTTAATAAACCAACCAGGTGCATGTAATCCTAGCACTCAGGGAAATGGAGGCAGGGGCTCAGAAGTTCACATTTACTTCACATTTGAAGTAAGTCTGAAGCCAGCTTGGCTACATGAGAACTTGTGGAGGAAGGGAGGAAGGGGAAGATGGAGGTGGAAATGAGTGGCCATAAATCAGAGAAAAGAGCCCAGGCCCATGGAGGCATGGGGAAGCAGTGGTGGCGCACGCCTTTAATCCCAGCACTCAGAAAGCAGAAGCAGGCAGATTTCTGAGTTCGAGATCAGCCTGGTCTACACAGTGAGTTCCAGGACAGCCAGGGCTACACAGAGAAACCCTGTCTCAGAAAAAAAGAAAAAAGATTCTGACCCCTGGAAAATAAAAGCCAACTAACAACTGCTATCTTATATGAGGCACAGAGAATATTCCCTGTCACAAAGCAGTATGCCAAATCAGATACCAGAGCTATGGGGACTGTGGTTACTACACTGGACTCACCTGTCCTGGTGGAGGCAGGAAAGATGGATGAGTGGCCTGGCCATCTCCTGGCCTAGCTGGGCCCCCCAGTAGTCAGGGCTTGGACTGAACTCTTCTCCCAAATACAGGAGCCAAAGAAGGCATATGTAAACAACACCATGGAACTATAAGCACTTGGCATCCTTAGGAAGTACGCTCCAGTGAATAAGAAATATCAACATAAAAATGTACTGGAGGAGTGGGAGTTGGCTCGTGGGTAAAGTACTAGCCACAAAAACTTGAGGACCTGGGTATGGATCCCCAGAACCTGCATCAAGCTGGATATGGCCACACACACTCTGTGGTCAAATGTGAGGCAGAGACACAAGAGCTCCTAGAAGCCTACAGGACAGCTACCCTCTTACAGGCAGCATAAAACAAAAGACCCCAGTCTCAAACAAGGTGGAAGGTGAGAATCACCAACACTGAGGTTGTCCACTCATGTTATGATGCCATACACACACACACACACACACACACACACACACACACACACACACCTCGCTCCTCTATTCTCCCCTTCTTTTTTATATTAAGATAGAGGAAAAAACCACATTGGAATAAGAAACGACAATTAAGGAATGGCTTGCTGGGCAGCCCAGCTTTTTTTCTTAGCTATCCCATCAAAAATGGCTGATGTCATGCAGACCTCATCTAAACACCAGAGTGCCCAGGCTCCTTCTAGAAGCACAGCAGGTACTGAAGACACTAATCTGGTCATTGAAATCACATTCAACTAACAAAGGCCTGAGTCACAAGACAATCAGTGGTGTGGCTTCTCTGAGCATGTGTGAGGCTGGGGGTTACATTCCCAGCACAGGGTGAATCAAAACCAAGCAGACAAATAAACCAACAATTGGGGGAGAGTGGAGGGGGGGGGGAAACCAAGACACAGACAGACAGACAGACAGGCAGATTGAGAAAGACATGGCTCTAACAAGACTCAAAAAAGCAGAAGTGTTTATCTACATGGAAGGTTACTGAGCCATCTGTGGCTCATACAGAGAATACTGTCACATGGATATGTGTATGATGCAAGGAAAGACTTCTGCAGAAGATGCCGGTTATGGGATCCCAGCACTCAGCTTGTCACATGGCCATGGTCCACTGCTGGGTGGAAGAGATAAGAAAAGCTAAAGAACAGGGTTAGAATTTCCTCCTCAGGACCCAACTGTCTGACACATGGAAGGTGTTCCATAAATATCTGTACTAACTATCAGTACAAACCACCCTAGGGAGTATTTTCTTCCTTTCTTTTCTTTCTTTTGGGGGGGGGAGGGACTGGGGGCCCCCAAGCTAGTTTTATGAACCAAAGATCCACTGCACCTAAAGCATTGTATAGTGTTCTAATACCAGTTTGTTTTATTTTATATATTAGGTGAAGCTAAGCCCAAGACCTTGTGCATGCTAGGCAAGCATTTTATGCCCCCCAGTCCCTCACAGAGAGACCGTGGGCAAGCACTCCACTGCTGAACCATATGCCCCCAGCCCTGTTTTTACTTACTATTTTAAGACAGGGTCTCACCGAGTTGCTTAGCTGGTCTTGAACTCACTCTTTACGCCAGGCTGGGCTGGAAACAAAGATCTTACTGCCTTAGCTTTCTTCAGTAGAAGGATGGCAAGTATGTGTCACAAGACTGGGCTTTCAAATTAATAAATGCACAGCATGGGTAGCAGATACCAGGTGTACAAGTAGCCTTTCATACGCACACACAAATATGCCCCTATTATATGCATGTGTGCACGTGTCCAGATGTACCCAGAAGCTCTGTAAGCAGTGTCCTTATGTTACCATTTCTTAGGGGGCAGATAATGATGTTAGAACTTTGGATCAGTATATCTTTACTCAGAAATGCATGCAGTCATCATTCATCTGAAGCAAACAACAGGAAAAGCAACAGGTCCTCAAGACACCCATCATCTGGGACTAGAGAGAGATGGCTCCATGGTTTAGAGCACCTGTTGCTCTTACAGGGGACCAGGGTTCAGCTCCTAGCATCCACATGGTGGGCTATAACTACCTATACCTTCAGTTCCAGGGTATCCAGAGCCCTTTTCTGGCCTCCTCAGGCACCAGACACACATGTGGTATACAGAGATACATGAAGGCCAATACGCTGATACATGATAAACTTTAAAGGTACAAATTTATGAATAAAAACTTTCTTTGAGGGCTAGAAAGATGGCTCAGTGGTTAAGAGCACTGACTGCTCTTCCAAAGGTCCTGAGTTCAAATCCCAGCAATCACATGGTGGCTCACAACCACCCATAATGAGATCTGACGCCCTCTTCTGGTGTGTCTGTAGACCAGCTACAGTGTACTTACATATAATAAATAAATCTTAAAAGAAAAAAAATATTTAAAAAAAAACAAAAACAAAAACAAAAAACTTTCTTTGAGATAATACCTAGTCTATTCAAAGAGCACCTATTAATTCCATATGGAGGATGAGGTATGGGGCTGAAGGACTTGCAATTCATGGATTCCTGGGTTCAATCCCCAGTATCAAGGAAATCAAGTGTGGTACTGTATGCCTACAGTCTCAGTACACTTGGGAGCTAGAGGCATTAGGAGCGGAGATTCAACATTCTCAGACACATTGTGAGGTTTGGGCCAGCCTGGGTTCCATGAGATCCTGTTGCTATATTACATAGATAAATAATGTTTTAAAATCCATAGGAAATAAAGCTTTTTAAAGTAAATTTGTACTTATAACTACAATCTACTTCACATTAATCACAATTTTTAGATTAAAATAATATAACAGATACTGCTAAATGTTTATGAATTTGTTGATGTAGTATCACAAAACTCTAATTTTAAAAGTTGAATGACTAGGTGGTTTGACTACTGGAAATGACCAATGGTGCCGAGATAACTAGATGCAACCTTAAGCAAAGCTGGTGTTCCAGACCCAAGCCTTCCACTCACATGGGACTCCACACATATGGCTACAGCTTCTTCTTCCATACTGTCAGACTGTTTCATGTGCCATCGTAGACCCCCATCTTTCCCCTTTGAGCACCCCAGGACACTAACTGAACCCCCATCTCCACTCACATCCAAACTTTGGCCTTAAAATCCTTTAAAGATGTCTAATAGAAGACACACTTAAGTTAGTTGTGGTGATGTACTCAGGAGGCTGACTATGGGTCTGAGGGTTAGTAGGCTATACAGGAAGCCCCTATCTCAAAAGATAAAAGGAAACAACATCTAGAAAGATTTAGGTGATGGGAAGGCGCCTCAGCCAGCAGAACACTTGCCTGGCATGCAAGGCTTCCTAGATCCTATCCCCAGCAGCACCACATAAACTTAGGGCGGTGGTACACACCTGTAATCCCTACACTTGAAAAGTGGAGGAAGGACTGCATAAAAATGAGGAAGCCAGCGGAGCCCCAGCATTAATCTGTTGCCCAAGCTCCTGCTGCCATGCTGTCCCCTCACACTGCAAGCCTAGGTGACCCTCTTTTCTTAAGCTACTTGTCAAGTATTTTTGTCATGGAAATGAAAGAAAAGCTACTGACTCCCAACACACTGTTAAAAGAGAAACACCCACTACTCCTAACAACCCATGTCAAGAAACACAGAGGCCATGACAGAGGAAACAAAGCCCAAAACAGAAGAAACAAAGCTTTACCAGAAATATTAGTGCAACGCATCTTTGAACACACTCCCGCGTAACATCACAGAAGCCGGTCTGGCATGAAGTCCACTGGCCCATAGTGGCCCCATAAGGACTTCAGTTGGCATCATCCTGATGGGTCAGAGGCTAGAACAGAGCTTGAGCCTGACCTGACACTGCTCATGCCCAGCCTATGCAGTGTCTGTACTTGCTATCAACAGATGCCTTACTGATTCTAACAGCTTGTCCCCTGCCACAGCCCAATGGCTCCGGTGAGGCACACACTCTGCCAGGGTGGAGGTGGAGGCATCCGAACAAAGAAGCAGGCATCTCACCATACAATTTTTCTGGGGAACTAGGAATGTCTCAGTAAATGTTCTAAATTTTCCCAGGGGTTATAAGACCCCTTCTGAAGACTGTGACACTGTCCCAGCTCACCTCTGGAGTGTTCTTCTTGAATTCTCGGCTCTGCTCAATGAGCCGCTTTCTGGACTGTTCACTTTCATCTTGCCTGTTTGCCAATACTGTTGCGGTGGCATCAAGTTCTCTCTGTGGGAAGATCCAGAAAGGAAAAGCAAGATTATAATCTACAGTTTCTATCAGGAGGGATTGTGTATATACTGGGCCTGAACAAAGAGGGGAGCCCCTGGGAATCAATCAACAGTCGGGAAGTAAGTCTCTCAAGGACAGGGTTAAGGACCATAAGTATAATACATCTACCCAACACCAGTCCCATAGACACTAGCTGGGGAAGACCAACCTTGTTCAGCATGCTGTATGGTGCCCTATGGCACGGCACAAAGGATCCCTCCCTATGGCAACACACACAGAAACTGTCTCCCTGCTAAGCCACAGTTGGGTCAGTGCCCCCCATAGCTCTCTAGGCCATTCTCCTGAGTTCTGGTCCACTTGTCTAACATGGTATTTCCCCCAGTGGGATTCTACAAGTCTATAGTATGAACCTGAGACTTGAGGTAACAACAGCTGGTTTGCTTCTCTTCAACAAATATTTCTTGAAACTTACATTAGGCCAGGCATCCCAATTGCAACCATTAACCTATTAGTTTGCAAGAGGAATCTTTAAAAAGCAAATCCCAAGAATAATTATTTCCATTATCCTATAGGCTTTTCAGAGGCAAGGTTCACCAAACATCCCACATGCTCTGGAGTCTGAGAACCCCAGGGCAGGTTCCCAGAAGACTGAAGACAGGCCGGGTCTGAGGGCTCTGTTCTGAACAGCAATCAGTCCCACACAGTATCAGAGACTGTGATGTATCCCAGTATCAGAGACTCTGGGAGAATCTGTCATGAGGAGCTGCCCTGAGCAGCCCACAGAAGATGGGCCCAGGATGGCGCTCCAGGCTCACAGCAGGTACACAAGCCATGTGGCTGACCACCGAATGCCCTGCTGTCTCATATGCTAAGTCAAGTAAATTCAGTTACTGAACACATGGAGTAGAATATTCTGGTGGCATCAGTGACTGTTATAAGTGACTCCTCCATCCCCAGCAGGTCCCATCATCTGATGTTTCTGAGAGAACTAAAAGGCCAAGAGTCTACCTACCTCCTAAGACAATTCATGATTCTCCCCCAAGGCCCCAGAGACAGGGTCTCATGTACCCCAGGCTGGCCTTAGATTCATTATAAAGCTGAACATGACCTTGAATTCCCAATCTTACTGTCTCTGCCTTCTTCCCATTATAGGCATGTACTAAACAGTGCTGGGGATAGAACCCAGGACTTCATGCTTACTGTGCAAGCATTTTAGCAACCAAGCCATATCCCTAATCCCCAGAGAATCTGCAAGTCTTAAAAGGAGATGTTCAATGCACACCCCCAGAACTGGAGACACTCACATAACAGCATGGAAGGGCACATGAGAAGGAACTGGTGGGCACAATAGGGTGTCTGTCACTCAGGAGACATTCCCTGCTACCGCCTGAGCAGGGCTGGGGTATGAAGTGAAAGCCAACCTGCCTTGTAGAATGTTCCAGAAGGATGGGAAGTGAGGGAGGTCTCCCTGCTGAGGATAACCTTTACTTCTGGCCCTCCTACCTCTTCTTTAGAGCTGGAGGCACAGGCACGTACGTGTCACTACTCTGTGCCAGGGTTCCCTGTGTACTAGGCGCTCTATGAACTGAACAACATCCCCAGCCTCCTGCTTCCTTTTTAGTGGGAAGAACCCAGCGGGCCAGAAAGCCATCCTGGGTGATGCTTCCCTGGTACCATGATGGTGTGGCTTGTGGCCAGACAAGATGACAGAGAGCTGGAACAACCAACCAGCATGCTGTCAACTTAGAAATCTGAAGACAGTTTAAATGTGGAGAGGGGAACTGTGAGGTGGGGAAAGGCCTCATGCTGCACTCTTCCCTTTAGTATTTCTGGCATTCAAACAAATCCTGGCTGAGCAAATCCAAAGCAATACTGTGGGCTAGCATTCAAGAACAGATGTCAAAGCTACTGCAGAAAAGAGGGAAACACTGGGCGTTTTGATAGACCACATTTGAAAGTCATCCCAGAGAAGAGGAGGCAGGGGAAAAAGAGCAACCGCCACCAACGTGGGGAAGTGGGATGGAGAGAGAGGCAAGCAAGCAGCCGCAGAAAACGCAGAAGGCTTGCAAAAATATAAACAATCTGGCAAGAAGGAGGACTTAGATGGCTATATTTAAGCAGCAGAAGAAGTTATAACGGGAGACTTGGAGAAGGGCGGAAAAAAGCCAATATTGAAATATGACAGGAACGGGAGACGTTGATATTTCCTTCCAGGCACAGGCGCATACACACACACACACACACACACACACACACACACACACAACTTGGAGAAACAGAAAACCGGTGCTGGCTGCTTTTTCAACAGGGATTCTGCCACTTGCCATGAAGAAGTCCTGGTCTCCAGCCTTAGCACAGTAGCATATCCCGGCTTCTTTAACCGAATGGGGTGTTCAGTGTTATGGGAGCTTGAGAGGGGTCTAGCCTTCCCAGTTGGTGAATGCATTTTGGGAGACTTAAAAAAAAAAAAAAAAAAAGTAAGAGCACAGGGCTGCTGGGCATGGTGGTGTATTCCTGTTATCCCAACACTCAGGAGGTAGACGCAGGAAGATCAGAAGTTCAAGGCCAAGTTCAAGGCCAATTTCAGCTTCACATCAGACCTGAGACCAGCCTGGCACCAAAAGTAAGTTAAGTAAATAAATAAATAAGGTTAGAAAGAAAGCGTGGTAAGTAAAGCAGCTGCCTTGTGAGATCTCAACATCCACATAAAACGCTATGTGCAAGGCTGCCATTAGGAAGGAAAGAGAGGCTCCCTGGAACTTACTGGCCATCCAGCTACAAAACAACTCCAACTGTAATGAGAAACTGTCTCAAAAAAGAACAAGATGGATGGCACCTGAGGAGAGACAGCAGAGGTTGTCTTCTGGCATCCAGATATGAACAGGGAGAGGCAGTACAGTGAGGATGAGGCATGTACACACATAAAATAAAGGACATACGTCAGACCCTCTGTTTCCTAACCCCAGCTATCTGTCCCTTTGATTCTGAGGTCTCTCTGCAGACTGATGGGTCAGACAGCTTGAGTGGAACAGGTGGCCTGGCGACCAGGAACCTACATTGCAAAGCCCGAGCACCTGGAGCCACTTGCTGCTGGCAGTCAGAGACTCTATGGGGTTCTACCTCACTCCTTTACCCAACCTCGCAGACATATGTGAACCAACACGAGAAGCCAACAGGGGTCTCCAAATGTAATAATACTGTGCTGCCTCCTGCCACCACGGAAACAGATTGACACAGTGAGTAGACTGAGCCTTCCGCCAATGTGTGGGGCTTCCACTGCTCCAGACAGGGCTGGCCACATTTGGAAGGCTCAAAGACTTAGACTAAATTACTTCCAAAAAAAATTTAAGCCACCACCAAATTGTATGAGTGTGCTTGTTCACATATGGAGGCCAGAGATTGATGGTAGGAACTTTTCTCAGTCGCTCTCCCCTCACTTTTTGAGACGGGTCCATCACTGAACCTGAAGTAACCCAGTGAGACTGGGTAGATAATGAGCTCCAGGAATCCATCCACTGGTATCCACTCCCCCTGAGCTGGGATTGCAGACCTGCACTGCCATACCTAGCTTTTAATATGGGTGCTGAAGCTCCAAACTCAAGTCCTCATAATTAGTCTAGCATCGGGTGCTTGCCTGGCGGACTGGACCATCTCCCCGGCCCCTACCAGACCTTTTAGAAGGAGAATGAGACCTGCATTCTCAAGCTCCAGAAACAAAACGGAGGGAGTAGATGGCTATAAAACCCAAGGCCAATAACTATTTTATTATCTACTGAGCCTGTCTATTCTCAAAGTGTCAAAGACAATGACGTACTAATAAGAGAATCTAATGTGTTGAGAGAAAGGGGAGATGAGGGACCAAAATACAGAATCCTCAGCCCATGAGTCACAGGTCACATGGAAACAGGAGCACAGAGAGTCCGCACATCTGAAAGGCATTAAGATGCAAAAAAAAGGGGGGAACTAGAACCAAAGTACTGCCTGTGAACAGCACTGTTTGGCACAGGCACCGATGGATGATTCTATGGTGGGTTTTTTTTTTTTTTTTAAGATTTATTTTATGTGTATGAGTACACTGTAGCTGTACAGATGGCCGTGAGCCATCAAGTGTGTTGAACTCAGGGCCTCTGCCTGCTCCGCTCGCTCCAGCCCCGCTCGCTCCAGCGTAATTCACTGCAGCTGCCTTCAGACACACCAGAAGAGGGCGTCAGAGCTCATTACGGGTGGTTGTGAGCCACCATGTGGTTGCTGGAATCCGAACTCAGGACCTTCGGAAGAGCAGTCAGTGCTCTTGCCCGCTGAGCCATCTCACCAGCCCCCTCTGTGGTGATTTTTAAAAACAGGGAAAATTTTTTTATGTGGAACCAAAAATGCTATGTGGGACATGGAACAGTATGGTCATCAAGACATACCTAGTCAAAACCAGAAAATCATAAAACAGGACTTATACTTCCCACTCTCCACAGGCTAGCCAGACTCCAGTGATTTTAGAAAGGAACAGCAGAAACCTGCATTGCATTTGCTCTCAGGAGCCAGCGAAGAAGGAGCTTACTTTGAGGGGTCGTACTATGGCTGTTTCTTGGAAAATGGGAATGTATCAATTTTTATAATCCTGCCATCCAAGTTTAATAGGACAGGCCTAGTTCCAGCTAGTTGGCAGGTTGAGGGAAGAGGGTCATTTCAGTTTAGGAGTTCAAGGCTAGCTTCAGCAACATAGCAAAACTCATCTCTGGGAGTGTGGGCTATCTTTAGAACACTTGTCTATAATCCTCCAGTAAGAGGCTACAATGTGGTTCAGTGGTAGAGCACCTGCCTAGAATCCCCAAGTGAGGGGGTGGGAGTGTTACTCAATGGTAGAATATCTGCTAGAATCTCCCAGTGAGGACCTGGTGCTCAGTGGCATAGTTTGTGCCCAACTTGTAGGAGTTCCATCCCTAGCAAAAAAGAGAAAAGAAGCAAGATGAGCCATCTTTGGCCAAACAGCTTCGCCTTTTAAAATGTACTCACTGGACAGAGTGGGGGAAGGGGAGAAGTGAAGGAAGCTGCCATGGCAGCTATAGCCATTCACAAAAATACATCCAGCCCAGCCAGAAATTCCTTGTCCTATCACCCTAGATCTCAGGTTGACAGGGCTGGCAATATATACATGAACTCATAACCTGGCACATTCAACAAGGTAGAAAGCACTAGAAATGTCACTAAGAAACATCTGAGCAATACAGCACCTCATACAGAAACTATTTCCTTTTCAAAGAGGTCCCTCCCTAGATGACTGGATGACAAGGTGAAACTCTGGCTTTTGAAGCACATGACCCTGAACAGCATGTGGCTTATATGGCACCTCCTGGTGCTCTGTATGCCAAGCCAAAAAGTGAACCTAGTGAGTGTCCTCTTCATCCCTCAAGATTATTCCACTGGCTGGGCCAAGAGCCCCTGCTCTTCGTCAGAAGAGCTTCCAAAGGCACAACCAAGGATCAGGATCATTATGAAGAGCCCATGACTGCTGGTAAGTCCTTGTGTGTAAGCTCACATACATACAGACCTTCCTTGTCCTGGGGGACAGAGGTATGGCTACTTGCCCTGAACTTTGGGATATTTTATCTCTGTCTATGACAGATCCTCAAACGGTACTTAATAGTTCCAAGTTTCTCTCTGTAGGTTCTCCAGCCTCTAGACCAAGTGAAATGCATTTAAAAGAAGACAAACCAAAGAATACCATGCAATACCTATGCGAAAGCAACTGGAGCTAGGCATGGTATAGTGCTGCCCTGCTATCCCAGCACCTTGAAGGCTTAGGCAGGATAACTGGGGGTTGGAGCCAGCCTGGGCTAAATAGGAAACCTGTCTCAGGAAAGAGAGGGGAAGGGGGAGGAAGAAGAAGAGGAAGAAGAAAGAAAAGAAGAAGGAAGAGAGGGAGGAAGGAAGAAAGGAAGAGAAGGAGGGAGAAGAAGGAAGGAAGGAAGGGAGGAAGGGATGAAGGGAGGGAGGGAGAGAGGGAGGGAGGGAGGGAGGGAGGGAGGGAGGGAGAGAGGAAGGAAGGAAGGAAAAGAAAAGCACGTGGAGAGGATATTTAAAATCAGTATTAATGGTTGCTGAGATGGCTCAGCAGGTAAAGGCCCTTGCAGCTAAGCCTGACTATCTTGAGTTTGATCTCTTGGACCCACAAAGTGTAAAGGACTGATTTCAGATGCTGTCCCCTTAGAGACTGCCTGTCAAACACATGAGAACAGCTACAGCTCACAGAGGAATTGTCAATGGCATCAATGCAAGTAAAAACTGAGCTGCGGTATGCACAGAGGCAGGCCTCCATGATTACTACCCAGGCAGTTCGCCCATACTCTAGCTCCCAAATTTGTTTGAACTAAGAGGAGGTGCTGCAGTTTCAAAGGAATGAAGATTCCGGGCTGAGCCACCCATCAAATTCCTGTTGCCTCTTCTAGCCCCCACTCAAAATATCTGACTGGGGCTAGAGGTGTGGCTCAGCATTTGAGTGTTTCCCCAATAAGGGGCTAAGGACACAGTCTGCAGTACATGACCTGTCTAGAATCCTCCAGTCACACCTGAGAGCTTAGCTCAGTGGCAGAGCTCTAGTCTAGTGAGAAGCCAGGGGTGTGGCTGGGCATAGATTGATTGTCCAGCAGTGAGAGGCCCTGGATTTCATCCCCAGTACTGTGAAATGAATGGATGAAGGATGGATGGATGAGAAGTCCTTCAGTCAGTGGCATGGGGAAACCCTGGACAGGAACTTAGGTTCCTCCCTCCCACACAGCCTGTGGTAGCCGTGGTCAGTTGGTGTCCCCTCTCTGGAGATTAATTAAGATAATGCATCTCAATAACTGTTATATCAAGGTTAATTTGTCTTTACTAGCGAAGCCACACACTTGGCCTTAGCCCTGGATTTACTCTGCCACCAGCATCCTAGACCAGGGCAGAAGCTCTGGAGACTGTCAGGTAAACCAGAAGCCATGCAAGCTGAGGGGACTGCTGTCTACCAGAGAAGAGAGGCAGGAAAGACCGACAAGACAGAAGGAAATGTGCTAGTGGAGCAAAGTGGGAGAAGCCAGGGTAGAAGGCAGATCCTTCTGAAGGGAAGGCACCTAAGTCTCTGTGAAGGGTCTCTGTCTTTATGCACGGGGCACAGGTGGGCTACGTGCTCATTCTCTCAGGACTTACCCTGAATTGTGTGTGCTCTATGTGACAGAACATGGAGAGCTTCAGTGACACTAGAAACCTTGTCACTGTCACCCAGGGTCAGCAGTGGACAAGAAAGTACCATCTGCAGAGCAGCAGCCAGCCAGGTGTCTATGTAGAAGGGGTCAAAGGGGCAGGCCAAGGTCAGACAGCAGCAGGTGTGTCTGTCTATTTAATGAGAAGTATAAAAATGACCTCCCCTAAATATGTACACCCCCAGGAATCGAGCTATCCATTGCAAAGACAGACAGACAGACAGACAGACAGACACACACACACACACACACACACACACACACACACACACCTCTGCTTACACAGGCTCAGGATTTCTACTGAAAGCTTTATAGGCACAAAACTTCTTGCAGTACAGAAAGATATGGGGTGACACCTCTGAGGATTAGGGAGTCCCTATATGGATGCCATAGTACTGAGTCAGGCTGACTGCCAGTGGACCCTAAAGGCATCTGGTAAAGACAGAGCAGTTGGAAAGGAGACACACACCAGAACAGCCTTGCCAATATCAACCTCTCCCACTAAACACTGGGATAAGCTGGTAGGGGCTGTGCTGGTATCAACATGGAGCAATGAGGGAAAAGGGACAAATGGAGCTGAAAGGTAGGCCTTCAGCAAACCATGTCACCCACGGAATGGGATGCCTTCAAGTTCCTTCTAGAGAAGGGTGGAAAAGTCTAGTGAGACACGCCACCGTCTAAGCGGTTGTTGTGGCTGTTACACCTGCTCTTCTGGGTCCCACAGACATCTGCACAGCAGCAACAAACCCCAAACTTGGTAAGAGTGGTACTGCATGCTTAAGGCTGTGGAGAGCAGTTGGTAGTGCTAGCTGCCTGTGACCATTGGTGTTAATTGTCAATTTGACAAAAACCTAAAATTGCTCAGGAGATGGGTCTCTCGGTGTGCCTGTGGGGACATCTTGACTGCATTAACTGTGGCAGAGAGGCTGGCCCTATTCCCTGGCTGGGATCCTGCACCATACAATGGAGAAAGGGAGCCGAGCAGCACATGCATTCACCAATCTCTGGTTCTCACTATGAATTTGATGAGGCCAGCTGCTCCATACTCCTGCTGTCTTGATGTCCCTGCAATAATAGACTATAGGTTGAACTGTGAGCTAAAATAAACCCTTGCCTCCCTGCCATTGTTTTTACAAAGGTATTTTATCACAGCAATAGGAAAAGAAACCAAGACACCATGCAAGCATGAGGATCTGATTTTGCTCCCCTAGCACCATGTTTTTTAAAAAGCTGGTCATGGAGGTATATACTTGTAGTCCCAGAGGATTCCCTGGGCTAGCCTGGGTAGCCAGTCTAGCCTACTCTGAGTTCTAGGCCATATAAGTCTTTCAGTGAATCTCTCAAGGTAAAGAAATTTTAACCAAGAGACCCACCCAGGATTTGGAGGGTTTTAGTTTTGCTTTACACCCATCACAGCCTACCCCCCAACTCAGTGCAAAAATAAACTGCAGCTGCATCTGACAAGCCTTGCACCACATACAATACCTGCTAGACTCTTAGACAGTAAGACGTGAGAGACAGCGTCCCGAGGTGAATAATGAAATATACGGAACATCAGACAGCAGGCATTCTAAGAGCAGCCAGTGTCAGGCAGGGAGGGAAGTCAGCCTTTTAAGCTGTACAGATCAACTGGACAGTACATATTGCCTGATACTGGACTGTTTCTGAAAAGTCAGACTCTTAGGCACTGGGCTCTTTGGACACATATAAGGCAGCCTGACTTCTGTCTTCAGACTCGTGGCTCCAACAGGAGTCGCCTTCCTCTTTCTTCTCCCAACTACCCAGAGTCCCCCTGACTCGCACCAGCCCTCCACTATGCCACCCAAGGCTAGATCCTGATGTCTGATGATTTTGTCTGTCTGTCTCTCTGTCTGTCTGTCAGTTAGTTTTGCCTCAGGTTGTCTTGTGCTTGGGCTAAAGAGAAAATGGCTCTTCATCCCTGGTTGGGTTCAGTGTACTTTGCTTCCTGTGTACTCTAGACCATAGTATGCAGCGCCCCCTGCCCCGGCAGGGCACTGCCTAGGTTAACCACTCCCATGGGCCTTGAGATGAACCTGGGGGAGAAGCAGCCACAGACCTTCATTACTCTGCTCTCTGACCAGTTACTGCTAACAACTGTCTGGGAGATGCTTCCTCCAGGCTCCCTCTGCTTGCCCATTCAGAGTTCACTCAGAATACATTCTGAGACAAATTCAACCCATTACTCACTTTGTCACTGATATGACATGCTGCCCACCTAGATCATATGGTGCACTTTAGTGTACATTAAAAGATCAGTGGAGGGATGTAGCTCAGTTGGTAGAGAACTCGCCTAAGTTGGATCTTTAGCCCTGCATAAACTGGGTATGGTAGAGCACAGCTTGGACTCTCAGCACTCAGGAGACTAAAACAGGAGGAAAAGTAGTCTGATGCCAGGCTGGCTTACA
>NW_022196905.1:130585672-130603060 GCF_008632895.1 Mastomys coucha
TAGCTGATCTAGTATGGGTGCCTCCCGCAGAGCCTGAGAACCTACATTCGATCCCCAGGATCCACATGGAGGAAGGAGAGAATCGATTCCATACATATGAGTTCATTCAAGTCAGCCTACCCAGGGCTCTAGCCAAAGCACATCACAGAGACACAGAGCCAAACCTCTCACAATAGAGAGAGATAGACCTGAGAGCTCTTCAGAGGACTGACCTGACAGCATAGTGACTGAACTCAAGGAATGAAACTAAGGGAGACAGGCAGGCTGAAGCATCTAGGCTGCAGCTCCCAGACGCTGCATAGTTGTAAAAATTAAATCAAGATCTCAGTTTCTCAGGCTGGGGATGAAGCTTACTTGGTAGAGTAATCGTCTAGTGTGCACAAAGCCCTGTGTTAAGTCTCCATATTACACAAAATGAGCATGGTGATACATGCCCATCATCCCTACACTTGGGAGATGAAGTTGGAAGTTCAAGATCATCCTCAGCTATATAAAGAGTTTAAAGTCAGTCTGGGCTCAGAAATAACACAAGACTACTTTGGCTTCTTAGTCACAATAACCACATGTCAAGGATCACAAGCCATCTGCGAATGGTAACATAAAGACTGTTGGTCCTATCGGTCCAGAGAATTCTGTTAGACAGTGCTGGTTGTCTGACCTTCCAGGTTCTAAGGGTTATGACAGGACCGGGTACAATGCCTGTTGAGCATAGATGAAAGGCTAGGTTCAATCAGCACAGGGAAGGAGATATATGACTATAATCTCATCAAACACTGGTGCCCACTTTGTGGGCAGGAAACTGAGGGCCAGGTGGATGTACAGCTTTGTCTAGATTCCCCTCAGGAGGGAAAGATCTGAATATGTCTGCTGTCCATTGTCTGCATGATCTGTGGGAAAGCCACCCTGCCTCCTCCCCATGCTCAGATCCAATGCAGCTACCCTTTTCCAGGAAACAAGGACGGGTGAGCAGGCCATCTTAGAGAAAATGAGGTAGGCAGAGGGATGCCATTGTGTTTTAATCTCAAAATAATCACACCACTGCCAAGAGGAATAACCCTGATCTCATCTAGGCTGGTAGAAATGTTTTCCTCCTAAAGTATTTGTTTCAGAAATAAGCCTTTAATTTGAACACTTTGGGAGCCAACATTTCTGTCTGTTGAAAATATTTATCTCCATTGTTTGGCAGGAATCAATTTGTTAGGGCATCAGCCACTCTGGCAAAGGTTCCATGCTACTTCCCTGGGAAAGCGCTGACGGCTAAGCTGCCTTGCAGATCTCTCTCTATCTCTATCTCTCTCTCTCTCTCTCTCTCTCTCTCTCTCTCTCTCTCTCTGTGTGTGTGTGTGTGTGTGTGTATGTGTGTCTTGCCACAAACATCTGTCAGCATAGATCTAGACTATGAACCAGAAACTACAAAATAAATAAAAAGGAGCCACCCAAGCCATGCATGCTGGGACAGACACATTTTGGAGTACCTGGAATATAGAACAAGCTTGGTGAGCAACTGGCTACTGATCATTTTCAGGATCTGAGCAGGCTATGTTTCCTTATTCTTCAAGCAGCTGAACACTCGGGAACTAGTGCTTTCTCACATAGCCCCACACTCTTAGAATAAAAAGTATACGTGCATATGTGTGCGGGTACACAGTGTGCTCGGACTGTGGGTGCCTGAGGATTGGCCTTCACTGTAGTTCCTGAGGAGCTGTTCACCTTGGTTCTTACACAGGGTTTCTCAGTAGTTAGAATACCTCTAAGAGGCTAGACTGGCTGGCCAGTGAGCCCCGGGGATCTACCTGTTCCTCCCTAGCCCTAGGATAACAAATGCATACTATCACTCTGTCCAGTTCCCTTAAAAACAAAACAAAATATGGATTATGGGAGTTGAACTCAGCTTTTTCTAAGTGAGCAACCAGGTGTCTTGAGCTCAAGGCAGCTCATACTCCATCCCAAAGCTGGTTCCTCCTACAATAAGATTTAGGTGTTTCCCTAAGAGCCTCTAAGCTTCAGTTCTCCTGTAAAAATATATAACTGACTAGACCTCCCAGAGTGCCTAGAAAAAAATCCTCTCTCTCTCCCCACCCCCCCCACAACCCTTTCGTGATGATGCATATTTGTCATCCTAGCCACTTGGGAAGCTGAGGCAGGGGGATCAAAGCAAGTCCAAGGCCAACCTGGGCTACAATACCAAGTGCCAAGTTACTCAGGTCTACACAAAGAGTCCTGTCTCAAAAAACAAACCAGTATGATGACTGTAATCCTAGAATGTAGGAGATTGAGGCAGGAGAGTCATCAGTTCTAGCCCAGGCTTGATCTACATAGAAACTTCCAGGCCACCAAAGATACATAGCAATATTGTGTCTCCCCAACTGAAAAGCAGGCAGGAGAATTGTGATTCCAAGGCCATCCTGAACTATAACACGAGAAACTAGGAGGGAAGTGTAGAGTTAAAGCTCTGTAGCTAAGCGCTTGCTGCATGTGCATAAAGCCCTGGGCTTGCTCTCCAGCACTGCAAAGAAAGCAAAATGAGAAAAAAATCTAAACACTCCAAAGAGTTGCAGGGGAGTGGGGTGCTTAAGAGACGGATTGTGAAAGTTAAGAGCCATCGCAGTTACAGGTGAAGTGCTAATAACTTCATTTTGAAACTGTTGGGTTGGATGTGTATGTGGTTTTTTTTTTGTAAAAAAAAAAAAAAAAAAAATCACAGCTGTGCCTTGCACCACAACCCTACCTGTAGCTGTGTTCCCTTCTCACATTTTAATTAGCAAATAAAAGCTCTGAAAGGCTCTCAAGATGTTTCTGCCTGGAATTAAAAGTCAAATTCAAAAGAAACTAAGCAGCTCCCTGGAAAAGCCAAACTCAGAGCAGACATCTATCAACCACTCGCCTGAGTTCATGGATTAAGTCAAGGCCTGCTACCTCTGAACCAGCTGAAACATCCTTGACTTTATTTTTGTGATTGATTTTTTTAGATTTTCAGGGCCTGGTGCCTAAAGCAGAGTAGTTTTAAGGGCCATTTTAATCATCAGTGAGAATGGCCTCTAGCCCTCTTCAAGCCTGAAAGTGCTGCTGCCCATCTATCTACACTAGTTCCCCAGGACAAGAACTCTATTTATCCACTGAACCCCAGCTTATCCAAAAGTTGGAGGGGCCTCTAGCTACAACCACACAAAGCTACCTAATGAGCCACAGCAACTGTGTGGACTTGACTAAAGGATGGAGACAGACAATTAACAAGTACAATTACCACAAACTCTTGCTGCCATATAGTGTGTGTGTGTGTATGTATGTGTGTGTGGTGGTGGTGGTGGTGGTGGTGGGGTCCTGATATTAATTCAGTCATAGCCAGTCCTGTCCCCATCAGAAGTGATCCCACATCCTAGGTGTCTCTTCTGTACCAATCAAAATTCCTTGGGGCAGGAAATTATACTCACTGCAATTTGTCCTTTGGGTTATGGATATGGCTCGGTTGGTAGAGTATTCCCATGAAACCCTGAGTGCATTCCCAGGACTTCATAAACCAGGTGTGATCATGCATTCCCAAAATCTCCAGACTTGGAAGTGGAGACAGAAGGATCAGGAGATTAAGACATCCTGAGCTACTAGTGAGTTGGAAACCAGGGCTACATGAGACCCTGCCTTAGAAGAAACAAAGGAACAAACAAACCACAAAAAAACTTTCAGAAGAAGGTGACTGCGGGCTTGTCACCTGAGCTCCCTGTGCACCTACATGGCACTTACAGCATGTGCTTGCCAACAGCGATATCATGGTCTGTGAGGTGGGGGGTGTCTAATGGGATAGGGTCAGGTCTATCTCAACCTACAAACAGGAAGAGGCTTGCTGTTTCAGAGGCAGCTACATCAAGTTTACAGAAGTGTATGGACATGAAAGGGGCCTGCAGGAATTCAGAGCATCACTCTGGAGGGACAGCCTTGGGCCCATGATGCAGGGACCCGACTTTCCTCCCTCCTAGCTCAGGAGTGGACTTATTAGTGGAGTGGGGAGAGTGCTTCCTGCTGAGGGTCAGGAATGCAGGAAGGTAGCAAAGGAGGCAGAGTGGCTACATGCAGCCCCAGAACAGAAAAGAGGGAAGATTCCAGAAGGCAGAGGAAATAAAAATAGCTGCTGTCAGTTTATTGACTCATCTTTTATGTCCCTTGTGGTTTTTAATCCCCGTGACAACCTAACACAGTGCTATTTGCCTGCTGCACCATCAAGCACCCTGACATTCACAGGTACAGCCAGCTGACCAGAAGCAGCCCAGCAGGACCTCACCGGCAGAGAGGCCACCACTTCCACATATCTTGACCCTCTTGGGCTACTGGTGGACCCCAGATTGCAGGGTCCTTCCATTTTAAAGTCCAGGGGCTGGATCTGTCCTGTGACTAGTGATGAGGTCTGCCTTTGTGTCCGCAGCTTTCTCTCTGTGTTTCCCTATCCCCTCCCACCAGCGGGACTGCCAAAGCCGGGTCTGCTTTTTGTTTGTTTTTTCAAATGTAGAAAATGCTCCAATTTATTCACAAAAACATTAAAATTATTTATCACGATCCATTCATCTATATCCATCTTACCTGGTCTGCTTTAAACAGGGTAAAGCACCATCTTCACTAGCGAGCTCTTAGGTCACAGTCACTGAGAAAGGCAGGAGGTAAACACACCTGTGACCCCAAAGCTTGGAAGGCAGAGGCAGGAGGATTGTGAATTTGTGATCATCTGTGGTGACATAGAGAGACCTTGTCTGAAGAAACAAGCAGTAAAGAGCCAGATATGGTGGGGCACACCTGTGATCCCAGCACTTTGGAGGTGTAGGCAGATGGGTCAAGAGTTCAAGTCAGCTTCAGATACACTGAGTTCAAGGCCAGCCTGGGCTACATGAGACCATGTTTCAAAAACAAGCAATAATGGTTTAGAAGATAAAACAAATGATCAAGAAAACCCACAAGAACAGAGGGAAGAAAGCTGCAGTTCAACAATGAAGCCACTGGATGTGGGAGGTGGGAAGACAAAGGCTAGAAGGGAATGGGGTATATACTTTTAACTCTGTGTGTGTGTGTGTGTGTGTGTGTGTGTGTGTGTGTGTGTGTGCGCGTGTGTGTGCGCGCGCGCGCATGGATGTGCATATGTGCAAGACACAGAGGGTTTATTATTCTATTACTTACTGCCCTTTCATTTATTTACTTATTTTTAAGTTGTTTACTTTGTGTGTATATGCACATATAGGACACATATGAGAAAGTCAGAAAACTTCTTGTAAGAGTCAGGTTTGCCTTTCTATCACTTGAGCCCCAGGGATTGAACTCAGATCATTCAGCTTGGCAGTAAGTACTTTTATTGCTGAACTATCTTGCAAGCCTTTCATGGACTGGGTAGGCTGGCGACCTAGCTCCACCTCCCCAGTGCTGTAATCCTACAGCACAGGCTTCCATGCCCAGCATTTTACATGGGATCCATGCTAGGGATGCAAGCACTCAGTTTCCATGCTTCCAGTCTGAGGACTTTACTACCTGAGCCACAGCTCGCAATGACATCAGGCCCCAGGAAGAGGAAGCCCTAAGCACCGTTTCTAGCAGAATCTTGAACCAGCTTCAGGGAATGGAGTTAATACAGGAAGCGGCCCCCAGACGAACAAATAGAATGCAGTGAAATGGAATCAGGAGCCTGGCAGTGAACGGTGGTGGGAACTTCCCATCCCTGTGGCTGCCAGCTTTCGTTCTGGTCCCCTCCTTGCCTTAAATGTTCCTGGGGCTCCCAGAGCCAGTCGGCAGCTGACCTGTCAAATCTGACTTCTGGAATAAAAATGAAAAGGCCAAGTGGCAGCCGTAACATGGAATTTCCTTGTTTTTATTAGTTTAAGGCTCTTAAAGAGTAACTTTTACATTGGGGAAAACTTCTCAAATATGTACTACTTGAAACTCAGCTCTGGTTACCTCTCACATGTTTCCAATCACTCCCCTTGCCAAGTCCACTAGTTATCAAAACACATTTGTGGTTTTGGGGGGGGGGGGGCGCTGCTCTCCTCCACTCAGAGTGCATCTGCTTTTCCTGCTGTGACCTCATCTCCTGGATCCCTGACCCCTAGGGGCTGCCAGAGAGGCCTTATCCAGGGAACAGGGTGAGCTACTGTTCCTTCTGGGTGGGCATGACAGAGAAGGGAGGGCTGTATGCTCCACTTCAGTACTTCTCAGTCACAACTAGGTAAGGATTGGGGGCCTTTTAAAATAAATAAATAAAAACTACTCAAAGTGAAGCATGGTGGAGAATACCTGCAATCACAGCACTTGAGGAGAGGAAGCAGAAAGACCACAGATTCAGCTCAACAACTTAGTGAGAGCTTAGTGATGGGGCTGTGGCTCAGCGGCAGAGCACCTGCCTAGCATGAGGGAACTTAACTTAAGGGCTGAGGTGATGTTAGCTGATAGCACTTGCTTTCCAAGTGTGAGGACCTGAGTTCAGATCCACTGAACCATGTAAAAAGCCGAGCACTAAAACAGCACACACCCAGTCTTAACAGATGGGAAGCAAAGACGGGTGGAGCCTTGAAAGCTCCTGGCCCACTTAGTGAGGGTCTACTCTAGCTCAAAGGTGGTCCTGTGCTCTCCACATTTGTACACGTATTTATTTGCATGCACACCCAAGTGCAACACTTCTAGCCTTAGAGGAAGGTGCAGAATGGAAGTGAGTGGTGCTGGCTGATGGATGGCTGCCTCTGAGACATAACTGCACTGTTTATCAGAGCTCAGGGCTAACGAACCAACTGCGAGCTATAAAGGCACGGATTATGCTGAGTGTCCTAGGTTGAGACACGGGCCGGGTCTCTAAGTTTCTTATCATACCAGAATTTGCATTTTCCTCCATCAAGACAAAAATAGTACACAGATCCTCTAAAACATATAAGAAAACTTCAAATTGAGTTTGTTAGGGATAGACAGGCTCCAAATTTCCCAGAAGGAGGAAAAAAATTATTTTTAATCAAGCTAATTTTTTCATTTGAAACCTGTTAATTCTATGACTGAGAATTCATCAAGTTTCAGACTAGAATTAATTTTAGCAACTGCTTTATACCAAAAATACTAGTAGCTGTGGCTGTGTAGTTGGCCTTGCTTCACACACTGTCACCATGACATCTGAGTGTGTTGTCCCTCCAGACATATAGATAGAGCTGACAAAGACAGTTCTGAAAAGGCTTCCAGGTCCCAAGAAACAAAACTGTCAAGAAGTGGAAGCCACAACAGCAATCTGTCCCCAGGCCTTTCTGCCTTCCCTCCCTTCACCCTCTCCCACCACTGGCCCGAGTGATGCATAGTGGTGGAATGCCTACTGTGTGTGGAAACTGTCCTCACACCTGCTCCCTTGCTTCCTGCAGCCTAGATTTCACCCACAAGGATAATTGCACCTACTGCCTGTACGCCAACAATCTGTGACTTGAACTTGGTTAGTTTGGTGATGAAAAAAGCCCACTTCCTAAATCATCGTCAGCCTGTCCCCTCATGCTCTGTCACATCGCCCCTGTCCCCTCATGCTCTGTCACGTTGCCTTCTGGACTGCACAAACATGTGTCCACACATCCACGAACGCACGCATCCACATATACACAGACACCTACTGTCACCCCTACCCTCACCCCTGACACACATATAAAATTACTAGTAATGAAGAAAGCTACTGCAGATGAGGGAGAGCAAAAGTCTACATGCTGTTTGATTCTGCATGGCCCAGGCACTCCGTTCATTAAAACCTGGGCTGTAACTCATGTCTACATATTTGGATGAAATTCTCATCACGCCTTGTCTGACTTTCTGAGGAATTACAATACTGCTATAATTGTGAGGTAATTTAAAAAAAAACCCACACATACTACTGCTCCCCAACCATATCCCAGCCTGTGGCCCGGCAACCCCTGTATCAGTTTTGGGGTGCTAGAGCCACTGTTGTAGCCTCTACAACAGCATGGGTCCCAGAACAGAGTTTGTCATTTATTTACAAAATCTCCAAAGCATTCCTAACCCTAACTTGAATATATATTTCTCACAGTACCAAAACTTTTAAATATCTACAAGAAGATTTCATTTTTATAGGCAATAAACATTAAATCTAAAGGACTGGAACATAAAAAGTGCTTTAATACCATATAAATCACCTTTCCTGAGACAGACTAAATCTCCGAAGGTTTTAAGGACTGCTATATAAATTTTTATGGCAAATGATCTACATAGAAATTATCTGCATGGGATGCACTTTCACTTTCCCTGCTCATTTGCATATTGCTGACAATCTTCACCATCATGATGGCCAATCCTATCTGAGAGATTCAGAAAGCAGAGAACACCAGAGCCTATGGTGAAAGCATCTCATATCAGCTGGGTCCACATGTCCCCCTACAAGTCCTTGGCCTACAGCAGTGGCTACCTGCTCAGGGGATGAAAGGAACAGTTACTTTGACCATGGGGTGTAGCACTGCGTGCACAAAGCCCCTACGTCCATCTCCAGCATTGTATAAATGGAACCTGGTACTGCAGGCCTGTAATCTCAGCACTTGGCAGATGGAGGTAGAACAAAAAGTTCAAGGTTCAAAGCCAGGTTGGGCTACATGGGTTTCTATCTCAGAAACAAAAAGGAAGGAAGCCAGGAAGGAGAGAGGTTCTGCAAAGTGAGGTGACAGACCAGACCCCAAAGTTGCTTCTCATTGAGCTTCTCTTGGTCCCCTGGCCTTCCAGCCTAATTGGGAAGCCCAGGGACTATTGTTTCCAGAACTCTCCATCTGTCCAACCCAAGAACTGATACTTTTAGAACTTTCCCATGCATGAGGCAAAGATTTCACATGATTTTGTTTTCTGAGGGTTAAAATATACAAAGGAATCCCAGTAAGAACATAAATTAGGATAGTTCTATCAAAAGGCAAAATATGACATTAATCAGCATTTTATGATATTAGCGAGTTATAAAATTTACAACCTGTCTGAAGAATACAAGGAGAGCAAGCGTTTCTTAGTTTCCCGTTTGAGCTATTTTCTAGTCACAGAACAAGAGAAACTAGCAAGCATGCTTTCAGCCTGCAGTTAATCTTCGCCAGCTGTGAGAAGCAGAGGATGGCAAGGGGCCTGCAAGTGCTCTCCCCACTGGTTTTATTCACATAATAAATATTAAAGTTAATTTTTGTGTCTTTCATCTAAGAATCATTTTAGGCCTTTTAATGGTCTGAAAATTTAAATACAGCTCTCCTTCATTTTCGTGCAGGGCCTAATTAAACAAAAATAGATGTGGCATCAAAAAATTCTGCACGGAAACAGAAAAAAGAGAGACATATTTTGGCAAAGGAGCACCAATTTTAAGTGACTCTAGTTTGGATATCTGGTCATTAACAACAGACTGAGGGAAGGAACGTGCATTTTAACAACATTTTTCAATTAAATAGTCATATTCTTTACAAAAAAAAATCCATAGGTTTTTTTTTTTTTTTTTTTTTTTTAAGGCTACAAGTTAACACAGTAATGATGAGCCCATTTCCTCTGGCTTATTACAAGATTTTCTTGTTGAAGTGGCAATTTCTGTCCTGGACATCTAAATGAGGGTAATTAGAAGCCCACAGTAAGTTCTGGAAAATGGAACAACCAGAAGACAGTGGGACAGGGTGCCAGAAACACTCTGTTTTGCAAATGAAGGAGGTAACATTTCTCTCCAGATTAAAAGACACTTGATGCCAACTAACAGCAGCTTGTGTAATCTTATTTAAAATGTGCTAAAGCATTGCACCACTTCACCAAACGGAAGGGGACAGAGAGATACCAAGCCTAAAATTAAAAGAACCGGGCCAGCAAAGCTCATCTAGATCCTGTCCTCTTCCTCCCTCCCTCCCTCCCTCCCTCCCTCCCTCCCTCCCTTCCTTCCTTCCTTTCTACTTTATGCTTTTCTTCCCCTCACCCCACCCACCCACCCGAGACAGTAATCTGGTGTAGCCCCTCGTGGCCTCACTGTGCAGCCGTGGATGACCTTGAACGTCTCATCTTCCTACCTTTACCTCCTGAGTGCTGGGATCACAGCTGACCACCACCATGTCTGGCTAAAGAAAATAAAGGACTGCTGCTCCCAACTTTGTATTTTACCCTATGACCCTCAGTCTGGAGTCCTAGTGCCACTGTCTCCAGGCAGACCTCTTATCAATTGGTAAGAGTGCTTTACCAATCACCCTTAGTTTGCAATGTCACATCCTGGTACCTTTGTGTTGGGGCTAGTATGGACACAGCCATGAGACAGTAATGGCTGTCTTAGTTATTTTCAACCCCCACTGTACCTGGTACAGTTGTTGGCGGGTGTTCTTATTGCAGAGTTAAATTCAGTGCCAGACTTTAAACAGCAGGCTAGCATTCCAAATGCGGCAACAGGGCCTAAGGTGTAGCTCAGCAGTACAATACTTAGCATGCCCCCGTTGGGGACTTAGCGTGCACTTCTTTTGGTAGAACACTTGTCTGGCTTTTCTAAGTCCCTAAATTTAATCCTAAGTACCGGAAAGGGGGTGGGGGGAATCAAAACTACCAGATACAATGATTACAGAAAACATTTTTGGTGTCTGTGTATCTAGTGGTAAAACATCTTTAAAAACAAAATCACAGCACTGATATGACTCTGAAAGATTCCACCAGAGGCAAGTGTTTTGAATGTGATACAATAATCATATTCTCCTCTCAAAAATAAAATTCTGCCAAATGATCTAACACTAAATAAGAAATAAGACATCTTACTTAAGTGACAAAAGAAGAGTTAAAAATAAAAAGCAAGCAACAGCCCGAACAATGTCAAGCCACACCTCAGGGATAAAAGGTCTCGTGTGAGCGCAGAGAGTGAAGTGGGAGACTAAGAGCTACCTCCTCAAAGGGCTCAAGGTTAGCCTGGACAATTTGTTAAGTAACTAGAGAGTAAATAATAGTTAAACATAATCCAGAAAACACCAAGGAAGGTCTGTATGCCAGCAGTAAATGGAAATGCTCAGTTAGAAATGAGCTATTTCAGGCTGGGGAGATGGCGCAGGGGTTTAAGAGCACTAACTGCTCTTACAGAAGACCTGGGTTCAATCCCCAGTACCCACATGGTAGCTTACAACTGTCTCTAACTCCAATCCAGGGGATCCAACTCCCTCACACATGCAGAATGTACATAAATAATGTATACAATGTACATAATTACATGTTCATAAAATAAATAATTTTTAAAAAGAAATAAGGTATTTCTAAGCCAATCTTTACATATATTTTATATATTAAAAAAAAAAAAAGTGTCAGGTCTCCTTTGTGTCCAGAATGGACTCATGAAAATAGTGGCTAAAACAGTGAGGCAAAGCCCCCAGTGCTGGGCTTGGGAAGCCTCCTTCTGAGTTGTTGGTCAAAGGAGTCCAAACAAATCAAAAGGTATGCTTTTACTCTGATCCCAAGAGCAATCCAGAGCCAAGTACCTAGCCAGTTGCTAACATACCAGAAAAATGAGAGGGAAGGGGGAATTCAAGATAAGGAGGGTCCTCCCTGCAGGTGAGCTCTCACCCTCGTGGTCTATTGTCTGGGATTTCCACAGCTGGGAACAGAACCCTGCTCCCTGGCCTGGACAGCCTTGTTTCCCACACTGCTAGGCTAGGGTTGTTATGGTGAGTTGGCAGCCTCTTCCATGTCCCCACTTTCAGGATAGGTGGGCAACATGAACTTCTGAGTTACCCACCAGATCTTTTCTAGGACATCTACCCAGTGGTATCCCTCAGTTTCTAGCCACTGGTCTTCTCTCTGTGTCTTTGGGGACAGCAAGCCACATACCAGCAGCAATAGTTCAGGACACTCAGATCTCTGCTACAAAAAACGTGCAGCCCCTCTGAGTCAGGTACAAGGCAGAAGCACTCAGAGTTCCACAATACGCGGAGGGAAGCGCCCTTCTGCAGCTTATAACCAGCCAACCTCATCAAGGCCAGATTTCCAAGTCCCTAGCTCTTTTTCCATAAGAAACAACTCCTACTGTAATCCAGATGTGATGGGGATGCTGGGAAAAAGGTCATCCTTCTCGGTCTGTCACAGGAGCCTTTCAATGTGTGTTCAACTTTCTGACAGTGTGACAATTGTTACCATCTGCAAGTATCTCCTGATTGTTTGTTTGTTTGAAAACAGGGTCTCACTGTATAGCCTTGGCTGGCCTGGAACTCATAGAGATCCACCTGCCTCTGCCTCCAAGTGCTGGAGGCCAGGGCCACTGGATGTGGATGCTCATCTTCTCTGCAGCTGCAACAACAGGCTTAGGTAGGCAGGTCCAGTCCAGCTATGCTGTCACCCAACTCCAAACTTTATCTAGGTCCCAGCGGCTCTGCCATGATCCAAGTCATACTCATCTTGGCTGGAAGGTAACAGAGGGGATATCTAGGTGCTCATCTCACTGCACCTCTGGGAAGGGAATCTTCCCAGTCTTTGTTGGGACATATTTGCCTGCAAGTTCCCAAAGTTCTTAGTAAACTTGAAGATCCCCCAGGCCCTCAGCCAAAGGAAACAGACCTTAATACACTGGCCACACAGAAGGCTGGCATGCAGAAATAGCTCAGTGTGCTTGGGAGATGGCTCAGAGGGGAAAGTGCTTATAGCACAAATGTAAAGAGCAGAGCCTGGCTCCCCAGAAGCCATGCAAATGCCAGGCATGTGTGGTGGCCCACCTGTAATCCTAGCACTTGGGAGACAGAGGAAAGGGACCCCACCTTCATATATAAGGTAAAGAGCAATCTAGAAAGACATCTTCTGACATCAACCTCTAGCATCCATGCATGCCACAAAGAAAACAAAAACACCTTAATTCAGTGCAAATCATTCCACTGCATGAGACTCACACAGCTGGCACTGCTGCAGACACCCAGGGAGTGAGGATAGGAAAGGGAGAAACTGGAGCAGGCCTGTCAGCCTTGCTGAAGGCAAGCAGCACCAAAACCTGCACAACTGGAGCTCAGGATTCACGAAGGCAAGGGAGACATGACTTCAAGTCATTGAAGAATTCATTAAAGCAAATCCCCTGCTTGTCCAACATTTATGATGTCACTGTGCAAATAACCGTAAAGTGCCAAATCTAGAATTAAGTATTTTCCATACTGAAGTTGACAGTCTAGAAAGCATGTGCCTTGGCAGAAAGGAAGGAAAGGACCAAAGAGAACTCTCTGTAACCCACAAGGTTTCCAGTCAGCCTCCCAGTCCCGCTTCTGCTCTCAGGGGAGAAGCCAATAGTGAGTGTAGCACTCACCCAGTACAGGAGAGGCAAACAATAAATGCATCTAAGACAGCATCAGGCCTTTCAGAGGACTTCTTCACAGGGTACAAACCTTCCCTGACCCATCTAAAAACTTATGGTTTCAGTTACAGTACACTCTGAAAATACACAATGGAGAATTCCAGAAATAAATAATTCATGTTTTAAACTGTACACCATTCGGAGTAGCACAATGAACTCATCCCACTTCATCAAGCCTGGGATATAGATCATCTCTTGGTCCAGCATAACCACACTACATGTACATCAACTGTTGTTCAGCATACACAGACTCCCATTAGTCACTAAACAGCCACTTCAATTATCAGATCAATTGTGGCTCAGCATATCCACCCTGTACACATAACAATACCATTATTCACTCAGCAGTGTCAGGCAACCATCATGATACCCCAATGATTTCATGTTATTATTAGTTATTGTTCTTAATCCCTTATTGTGCCTCATTTATAAATTAAACTTTACCATAGAATTAGATCTATAGTTTTAAAGCAGCACCAACAACAGAGACTCTCTAAGTCTTGGTACTACTCTTGGAGTACCAAGTTGGAAGTCTTGGAACTTACACCTGACAGATACAGGGGATTTACTGTTCTGTCGCAATGACTAGAAGGAAAACCACCTAGTTCTAGAGTACCCTATTTCCAGGACACAAAGTGGAAATGTGTGAGATGAGTAAGTGGCAGAGTGTGGTGATACACAACTGTCATCCTACTGTTGGGAGGTGGTGACAGGGGAGCTGGAACTTAAGGTCATCCACAGCTACATGAGTTCAAGGATAAGCCTAGAATGCTTGAGACCATATCTCAAAGAACCACACAAAGATACTTTCTACCAAGCCTGGTGATTTGAGTTTGATCCCTGGGACCCACAAGGTAGATGGAGAAAATGGATTCCTTACAAGTTGTCCTTGACCTCCCACCAACACCATGACATGCACACACTGACATGTAAACAAACACATACAATTAATTAGATAGTTAAAATATAATAAAAACATTTAAGGAATAATACTGGGGGGGGGGGGCTTGAGAGGTAGCTGCAGGTGTATACTATTCTTGTAGAGAATCTGAGTTCAGTAACCAGTATTGATGCCAGGTACCTCATAACCACCTGTAACCCCAGCTCTAGGGGCACCCACGGGCCTCTGCACTCACCCACGGGCCTCTGCACTCACATGCACACACCTACACAAAGACACAGAATTAACACTAAAGTTTTTAAAAGAATTTTAAAAAAAAAGAGCAAAATAAAACAAAAAAAGCTAGTGAGGGACTTCACCCTTCCTGTCCATTTCTTAACAGCTCCCTGCATGCTATGGGAACTCAGTAACAAGAAGTAGCTAAGAAAAGCACAATGGGTTAAAATTGCTCATGAACTGCAGCCAGCTTTTGTCTGTATATACATATTATAAAGATCTCGGGCAGACTGGCGTTTTGCATCTTCTGCAAGCTTAATCCCGATAACCACTTCCACAGTCCTACTGTAAACAGAAATTACTGGCAGGAGTCTGATTCAAAGGGTGGCAACGTTCCGCAACCAGACTGTGTGACAGACTTGCCCATGGTATAAATAACTTGATGTTAGTGAAGCATGAGGAGGTGGGGGGCACAGAGTAATGAGCACCACTCCTCCATATGAAGAAATTATCCATAATTCTTGGTGAGATGCAAAGACAACTACTAAACAACCATCCTTTCCCAAGTTTCATATTGTAAGACTCAGCCAAGCACACAGATTGGAGTTCCATCCTCAGGATCTAACTAATAAACCAGATGTGGCGGGACATGATCATAATCCCAATGCTGGGGAAACAGAGAGAGGTGGATCCCAGAAGTTTGATGCCCAGCCAGCTTAGCCTACCTGATGAGCCCAGGTTTAGTTAAGACCCTGTCTCAGAAAGCAATAAAGAAAAGAGAAATGGGTGGCTAGTGCCTAAGAATGGATAGCTGAGGTTATCCTCTGGCCTCCATATGTGAATACCCACACATGTACACATACTTAGCGAAGGAAACACTCGGTGACTTTTCCACAACTAATTCACCACTGTCCGTGGATTGCCTGTGTGTGCTTATTTATTTACTATTTACCACTCTCATCCACCTCTTTGTACTGGGAAAAAATGGTAATGGGGAGTTCCTAGCTAAGGACACAGCTCCCATGGTAGAGTGATTCCCCAGGACGCATGAAACCCTGACTTGATCCCCTAGACATGGTGGCATGCACACCTGCAAACCCAGAACTTTAAAGACAGAGGCAAGAGGAGCAAGAGTCCAAGATCATCTTCTGCTACATAGTGCATGTGAGGTCAGTATGAGATGTCAAACTCTCTTAAAAAAAAAAAAAAAAAAAGGTCCTCAGGACACTTCATATCTAGGCAACCTGGTCCCTACTTGCAGAGTATAAAGGAGCCCCCCTTTCTACAACCCTCAGAGGCCTCACCTCATTACTGCCCTTTCTTGGGTCTGCAGCAAGTTCAGAGATGCTAACAACTATACCTGGGCCTCCTCACCAGCAGGTTCTAGAAGCAAAGCAGAACCCAATTCTATCAGGCCCAGAGCCAATTCTTCCATCCCTCTTGCCTCCCTCTCCAGAGTGCACAAAGGGGAAGGGTTGCTATAGAAGATGCTGGAGATTCACACCATTCTACCTCCCTCAGACCCCTGTCCTAGTTGAAAGCAAGTTCCATGTTCACCCACCTACACACACACACACACACACACACACACACACTTTATGGTATATAGTCTCACCTCAACCTAGCACAGGACCTGGCACCAAGCAGGTACAGAGTAGAAGGAAGTGACCAAGGACATTAAGACACCATGGAGGCTGTGGGTCTTGGTGGGTCCACAGGTACTGGGTCCTTTGGGACTGAATTTCAATATTAGATTCAGACTATGATTCTGGTTTTTTGAGATACATATGCATATGTGTGTGGATACATGTGTACACAAATTGTCTATGTGTGTGCTACTGTGTATGGAGACTAAAGGACAAGCTCAGCTTTCTTCCTTAGATATTACCAACCTTGTTTTTTGACAGTGTCTTTTTGCCCAGAAATTACCTACTTTCTTTCTGAAGTGTTTCTTATGGATGCTGAACACAGGCCCTCATGCTTACAGACTGACAACCTCCCCAGTGTGGAATTCTGTTTGAATAAAACAAACAGACTCAATTATTCTGTAAACATGTTAGAACAAATGTATACCATTATATGACCCTTCCCTAAATCCTCCTTGCTGTGGGCACCCAAGTAACAAAGAGCTGCTGGCTCCTTTCTCTTTGTAGGTAAAACACGCAACCATTAGGTTCTGTGAACACCCAACCACAAGGTTCTATGGCCCAACAGGTCCCATCAAATCCCTGAAAAGGCAGGAGGAATTCTTGACGAATCTATGGCGTCAGAAAATCAATCCCCAAATACCATGTAATTCACCAACAAGCCCACTGGGACATTTGTATCAAATAGGAACAGATTTCACTGCTTACTCCCCTACCTACCCCCAAAAGGACCAAGACGAGCAAAAAGCATATGCAGATTTTTTTTATCCAGACTTGAGCCAGGGAAGCAAGAGTAAAGAGAGGCAAGAGGAGCATAGCCTGACCCTGGCAGCAATGGAGATGAATGGCAAGGTAGGGTGCTGGAAGCGCTCCAGCAAAAACTGGTCTGTACATGGGAACACCGTGTCAGACTAAGACAGAATCAGCTTGTCTGACTTGTGGTTTTCTTGACAGCATTCATCTCCTCTTGGCCTGATACAGGGCAATTAGTGCTTGTCGGCTGAATCATGTGTTATTAAGATCATTCAGGCATTTTTTAATTACGGTGAGTGAGACAGACAGTAATAAGATCCCCAGCAACTTGAACTTTCCACTTCCTTTTCAGATAAACTGTAGGCTGCCTTTGTCTTTCTCTCTTCCTCCTCCTCCCTTTGTCTTTCTCTCTTCCTCCTCCTCTTCCTCCCTTTCTCCCTCCTCTCTCTCCCCAACCTGTTCCTTACAGATGTTTCAAAGAAATTGTATATTTGGCACTTATAGCTCAGTCCCCGGGGCCCTATCTCCAAGCAACTGCTGGGGAGCACCCTGTAAATCAATCAAAAACACCATGTTTAAAA
>NW_022196905.1:130603070-130603709 GCF_008632895.1 Mastomys coucha
GGAGCGATGGATTAGCAGTTAAGAGCACTTGCTGCTCTTCCAGCAGACCTGGGTTTGATTCCCAGCACCCACATGATGATTTACAATCTTGGTAACTGCAGTTTGGGGGTTCCAACCCCCTCTCCTGGCATCCACAGGCACCAAGCATGCACCGGTTGCACAGACATACACATGTAGCAGGCAAAACCCGTACACGTAAGATAAAACAATATTTTTTAAATCATAAGATAGGAGGCAATGCATAAGTCTGTGTGAATGTCAGAGGACAACCTCAGGAACACTATCTACCTCTGGGACAAGTCCCTCATTAGCCTAAAGCTCACCAATTAGGCTAGACTGATTGGCCCCAGGGCTCCTCCAGTCTCCACTTCCCCGGAGCTAGAACTGTCAGTGTGCACCACGCACACAGGGCTCCTTCCTCCCCAAGCCTCTGAGGTAAGTACTTCACTGACCCAGCTATCTACCCAGCCCAAAGGAACCTTTCGGCAACATCTGATTGCTCCAGGCACACATGAGACCTCCAAAGTGTGCCTTAAAAATTGCTCTGAAGCCAGGCACTGGTGGCACACATCTTTAATCCCAGCACTTGGGAGGCAGAAGAAGGCAGATTTCTGAGTTCAAGGCCAGCCTGGTCTACAG
>NW_022196905.1:130603808-130633712 GCF_008632895.1 Mastomys coucha
TACACAGAGAAAAAAAAAAAAAGAAAGAAAGAAAGAAAGCTCTAAAAAGGGCCAGGGATGTAGCTCCGCACAGTGCTGTAGTGGTGATAAACACCTGTCATCCCAGCACTTGAGAGAGGCGGGAGCACTGAGATTTCAAGGCCAGCTATTTCAAAGTACACAAACCACTCTAAGAATTCCATGTGGAGGCTTCCTTGGACCCACAGAACCCTAACCCAGATCCCTGGCTGCTTCTAGCAAGCCTCTCCTTCCAAAACCCAGTCTTTTTTCTACTCTCTATCACATGGGACCAAAACCCAGGAAGCATAAAAATGATTTAGTCATTTCTACAGTCTATATTTCATCCTATTTGCTTCTCAATGAACAATTCTCTGAAAGGTTACAGAACAGTCTCTGGTTCGACCAGAATCTGAGTTCACAATTTCTGCCTTCTTTAATATTCCCCTTGCATCGATATTTCATTGAAGAGATAGTTTTCCATTCCTGGGAGATTCGAAATGTTTGTGGTGTGGGTCCTTTCTCTATATAGCCAGGAGCTATTGTGGTATCTCCAGCATGCCATCTGTTTCTTTATGAGGCCAGTGAAAGGCTCTGGGGGAATTTCAAAAAGGTCCCCTCAGTCCTTTCCAGTCAGGAACTCAGGCACAAAATCTTCCCAAATGGCTGTAAGCCTCCAGTCCTTCCTAAAGAATAGAGATGTCCTTACTGCACATCAGACTACAATCAGAAACACATTAAACACACACATGCACGCACACACGCACACATGCCCTCTCCTCTCCTCTCCTCTCTTCTTGGAGTTTTATGTAGCCCAGGCTGGCCTTAAACTCACCATGTAGCCAAAGATAATCTAAAGCTCCTAATTACCCCGTCTTCGCCTCCCCAGTGCTGAGATTATAGGCATGCACCACCGTGTCTACTTTATACAGTGCTAAAGATGGAATCCAGGCTCCATCTAAGTGAGCACTCTACCAACCACTTCCCCAGCTACGTTCTCCTTTTCTTTTTAAAAACACAGGGAGGGTCTCTCTATGCTGCCCAGGCTGACCATACACCTGTGAGCACTCTGCCTCAGTTGTCTCCAAGCACTAAGATTGCAGGTATGTGCCAATATGCCTTGCTTCAGAATGGCATTTTCTGAAGGCACATCCTCTGCTGTCTACTGCACTTCCTAGGAGTATTTTTAGGCAAGTGATTTTTCTTTTTTTACAATTCTCTCCCTAAAGTTGTTCATGTATGTATGAGCACGTCTTGCAGCCTGTTGCATTCTCAGCCTTGTGCACCCTCAGGTGCTGTTAAAAGCAGCCTCTTCCTACAGACTTTGAACCTCTGGGGCAAAGAGCATGCTCTAATGCTTACACCTACCTGTTTCTTGCCCACAAAAGTTCCTGTCCTTGCTTCCCAGACCCAGTGACTATGTCACCACCAAGCGGGGAAGGGTAGGAGAAAGAAAAAAAAAAATCAGACAGTAGCCCTCCAGTCCCCTATCTCTTATAAAGAAGCAGCTGTCCTATGCTCAGGGGCAGCAGCTGAGTCTATGGAACCACCTGCCACCATGGGCCAGAGCTGAACCTACAGGCAACTCCATATCTACATGGACTCTGTTTCTATATAGAACTCACTAACGACTCCCAAAGGAGATCAGCATGTGTCACCCCATTTTACCCCTGAGGAAGGATGAGACATAACCATACCAGGTCTCAGAATGTAGAAAACAACTCTCAGGCTAGCCATGAGCCCTGGACAAAGGTCAAGAGGCAGAGAGCCACAAGTCCAGACGAGAGTCAGCCTCAATCACAGAACCTAGGTCATAGCTCTATTCCAAGGAAACTCAGGTGGTTAGAATGTTTCACTTACTGAAAGCAAGCAAGCCAAAAGGGGGAAAATTTGTTTTAAAGCACTAGAAACTAGGAGTAGTGCTGAGAACCTGGGCTCACCCTACATGTAGGAAACCCTGGACTCCATCTCTGGGACCACATAAGCCTGACATGGTGGCACAAGCATGTAATCCTAGCATTTTAGAAGTAGAAGCAGGAGGAACAGAAGTTCAAGGTCAGCCTCAGCTACACAGCAAGTTTGAGGCAAGCCTAGGCCAGTCACATAAGACCCTTTCCTATGGAAGGGAGGGAGGGAGGGACAGACTGGGAAAGATAAACAGAGACAGAGACAGAGGCGGGCCTTTGAGCTCCTTAAGTAGAGGGAACTATTTTTTCCAGAATTCTGCTGGGGTAGGAGGCCTGTTGGCTTGCCTGAGAGCCATCTGGCTCTTTCCATTCTTTGCAGCAATGTAAATCAATAAGCTTAAGGATCTGTAGTTGTAGTCTCAAAGCTTTTCAAAGTGGTCTTGGGAATAAGCACCTGCCTACAGCTAACCTGAGCCCTTGAGCTGAGCCTAGATGGGCACCCTCAGGCTGCCCCATGGGGATGGGTGACAGGAATTCTATGTGTTTAGGCAATTTTGATCTCTGTCTCTTGTTCTGTGTCCTTCAGGTAGCTTTGACATTAGAGCCTTTATCCTTTGTCAGTCAGTAGATGTGCAGTATGTACCATCTGTGCTGATAGCTTGAAACAAGGTGAACCCACCTTTTAGTCTTCCTCTCTCCCTCCTTCCTTCTCTCCCTCCCTCCCTCTCTCTTTCCCTCCCTCCCTCCCTTTCTCCTTCTCAGCCCACGCTGGACTTGACTGTGTGGCTGATATTTCTGCCTCTATCTCTGAAGTAGGGGGGTTATTACTGTTCTACATTTGCATTTATACAGTACTTGAAATGGAATCCAGAGTTTCATGCATGCTGGGCACTCTACCAACTGAGTTACAAATCCCCAACTTTCTACTATCCTTATTGACATATTTCTTTCATTTCTATTTATCTGTGTACATGAGCATGCTACAGTACATGTATAGTCAGAGGACAGCTTCCAAGAACCACTTCTCTCCATGCACTATGTGGGTTCCAGGGATGGAACTCAGGCCATCAGGCTTAATGGCAAGCACCTTTTACCTACCAAGCCATATTCTTTTCCCATTCTAACAAATATTTGAAAAGAACCTGTCTGTGTTGTTTGCCCCGAAAATAGTTAGGAACAAAACTGCATTAGGTGGGTTTTTCTAAGTCCCTTAAATCTTGCTAGGTAGCCTCTGTAGTAGCGGTCGGCGAATCACTACAAATCTGAGCAGCTATGGTGGCTGAGGCGGCAGCAACTTTTCTGTTTAGTCCCTCCTACTCACTGCCAGCCTTGACAGTTCTCAGACTTTACATGGTCAGACAGGTTACTTCCAATCCCCTCAGTGTGGCTGTGCTCAGCTGCTGGCTTGCTGTGAGGTCGGGTGCTAAAAGGACTTGCTGTGCCTTTGGATTTAAAACCTGAGGTCCTGATTGCTCAGTGGGAAACTGGCTTTATCTCAGGTTGATAAGAAGGGGTTGAAGACATTCAGTGGGAAGTGGCTTTATTTCAGGTTGATGAGGAGAGGTAGGGAGAGTTCCAGAGGATCTCAGGATTCTTTCTGGGTTTGTTTTCTTGTTTGTTTGAAACGGTTTCATGTGACCTAGGCTGGCCTCCAACACAGTATGGAAACAAGCATGACCTTGAACTCCTGATCTTCCTGCCTCCCCTTCCCAGGACACTGCAATTGCAAAAATATACCATTGCACAGGGATTTCAGATTGCATCACCATATCTGGTTTATGTGGTGCTGGGTATGGAACACAAGGCTTTGCATACTAGGCAAGCACTGTATCAACTGAGCCCAGCCCCAGTCTCCTTCATGATGACTGGATTCCATGTATATTTCCACAGCAACCTGCATATTGGAGAAAGTTGTTCTGGCTTGCTTTGTTTTTTGCATTCCTTATGTGCTATTATGTACTATTATGTGCTTTTGCATAGCTAGAATTATAATGAAGAAACTGGAATTTGAGCCCTGAAAAATAAGGCTATCTACTACCATGCTAGTATGTTGAGGTTAGCACAGATGCAATTACATCCACAAATGCCCCTGAATCCGCCTAAGCACACACAAGGTTCCTCAAAAGTATATTGGATACAAAAGTAATGACAGGAAACAGTTCAATAAACTACAAAAGGGGACGTGAGCCCATAAAATATGATCTTCTGTGTCATGAAACTAGAGGCAGCTTTTATATGCATACAGGGTAGAGGGACATCTTAACACTTTCAAGTACCAATTTGGAATGGCTAAAAAATAGTTAATTGGGCTAAAGAGATAACTTGGTATATGAAGAATTTGCTTCATAAGCTGAGGACTCACATTGGATTACAGAACCCCCATTAAAGCTTGGTATTGGGGCTGGAACTATGGCTCAGGTTAACAGCACTCACTGTCTGTCCTTTGAGGACTTGGGTTCAATTCTCAGCAATCACAGGGTAGCTCACAACTAACCTCCTTGACTCTAGTTCCAAAGGATCCAGAATCCTCTTATAGCTTCAAAGGCACTAGGCATCCAAGGGTACACAGACATACATGCAAGACAAACACTCTTACACATTAAGAAATAAATAAAAACTAAAAATGCTGGATGTGATGGCATTGTGTGTGTGTGTGGGGGGGGGGGGGGGGGGGGGGGGGGGGGGGGTGTTGCCCAGACAACTTAGACTACAACAGGAGCTCCCAGCCAGTAAAAGACCTGTCTCAAAAAATATGATAGGTCCAGAAGAACAAAACCTAGGTTGTCTTCTGGCCACCACAGGCATGCACACATTGGTACCGGCACACACATACATCCGCCAATAAAAATACACAGTTAATTTTGAGAGGTGAGAAGGCAAGGTACAGAAGTGTGTGCACAGTACACTCTGGACAGGCAGATGAGGGAGAGATGATGCTCACATGCACACACTCTGGACAGGCAGATGAGGGAGAGAGATGCTCACTCACATGCACACACTCTGGACAGGCAGATGAGGGAGAGATGATGCTCACATGCAGTCTCAATCTACAAAGAAACTGAAAGGCTAGAGCAAAGGGGACTCAGGCAGAACAAAAATGTCTCTTTTTAATTCTTTTTGATCTATAGAATTATATTATTTTCTCAAAAATAGGTAATATAAGAAATTAGGATAGTTGCTGAATTGCCCTGCCTCTCCTAGAAGGTGATATGTCATTACATGTAAATCGTTAAAATGTTCATGCACCTCTAAGTGCATACATCTATATTTAGGAATTTAACCAAGGGAAACAGACATCTCAAATAGTCATGAAGAGATGACTCAACATACAGGAACATTTCAGGGCTGAAAACTGCCCTGATCCCCCAAGAACACTGAGGCACCAGTATGTACACACTAACACACATAGCAACATAACAACAACAATAATAATAATAAATGAAATTTATTTTAAAAATACTATAAAAAGGATACAGTAGACTCTCATGAAACACATCACCTAAATACAAGATTTTCTCTTGGGTTTTGTTTTTATTACTGATGTTGGGGAGGTTAGCTAGTGGTAGTAGGAAGGATAGTTTGGGGTTTGGTTTTGTTGTTGAGACAGGGTTTTTCTGTGTAGCCCTGGCTGCCCTGAATTTCACTCTGTAGAACAGACTGGCCTCAAACTTGGAGATCTTCCTGCCTCTGCCTCCTAAGTACTGAGATTAAAGGTATGCTCCACCACCACCTCAGCTTATTTATTTATTTACATTTGAGAGTTCTTTTTTTTTCTTTGATCTAGGGTTTCACACAGCCCAGGCTAGCATCCAGCCTGTTATGTAGTTGAGGATACTCCTGAATTTCCAATGTCCTTGCATTGACTTCCCAAGTGCTGGATTGTGGGCATGAGCTTTCATGTCCCATTTATGTGGTGCTAGGAATGAAACCCAGGACTTCCTGTGGACTAAGCAAGAGCTCTCGTAACTGCATATCTAGCACAGGAAATAGCTTTACTAGCTCAATAAACTCTGGACGAGGAGACAAATTGCTACAGAGCAAGACTGAAGTTAGGCCTTGAGAGGTCTCATGGTGACCCCATCACTGAGGAATGAATCTGTAAGATCGCTAAGATGGAAACTGCCACAGCCACAGGATTGATTGGTGAGGATTTGTATTTGTTTCCCTGTGCGTTCTGAGTAGCTTAATTTCTTACTTTTAAAAATCAGAGGAGGCTGCCAGGAGGTGGTGGCACAGGCCTTTAATCCTAGCACTAGGGAGGCAGAGGCAGATGGCTATGTATGAGTTCTAGGCCAACCTGATCTACAGAATGAATTTCAGGACAGCCAGGGGGGCTACATAGAGAAGCTCTGTCTTGAGAAAACAAAAACAGAGGCCACAGGCTAACTCAGCTGGAAAACGCTCTTAGCATATAAGCTCGGCAACCAGAATTCAATCTTCAGAACCCCCAGTAAGGTGGACGAAAAGAACCAACTCCACAAAGCTGTCCTCAGTCAGACCTCCACAAACACGCACCAGCATGCCTCACACGCCCGCACGCAGACAATAATATTAAATTTTAAAAAATGTTTTGAACCAGAGGTAAACTTGATATGGTGGCTTCTTCTTGTAATCTTTGGAGTCAGTAGGTTGAATTAGGACTGCCATTAACTTGAGGTCATCCCATGCTATACAGTAAGACACTATCTCAAAAAAATAAAAACAATGCCTTTTAATCAGAAATCTTTCCTCAGCTTACTAGCCTACTCACATTCTTATTGAGTACTTTTATCTTTATTCATAACTGCCTCTACTTCAATTACCTTAAAAAAACAACTTAAAAAAATAACAGAGATTAAATTATTTCCACTATGGGAAAAAAGAGAAAGACAGGAGAATACTAAGTAAATTGAAGCCTTTCTCTCTCTTTATGAACATGTAAAATCCATGCAGCAGTAAATAAAATAAACCCCTCAGTCAGAAAAACAGGAACACAAACAGGGGCATGGCTCATTGATTGGTACAGCACCTGTCTAGAATTCCCCAGTGAGGGGCTGGGGGCATGGCTCAGTGGAAGAGCTCTTACCTTGAAGCATGGAGTTACATACATGTGCATGGCATGTTGGAGAATCTTCCACTCCCCAAGGGCCCTTCACAGTCGGTAGTCAGATGTCCTTCCTCTAATAGGTAGACATGGTAAACAGAAACCAGACCTAAAATAAGCAAGCTGAACCCCTCAAGATGGGCTGGGGTGGGGAGCACTGAGGCTTTCTTTCATCCTCCCTTCCTGTCCCTTCTATGTTTGGCACAAACAGTTCTCTGGTTTATTATAGGGCAGTGTGACAAAAATATGTTCTAACAGCAATCAAACACCGAGTCTAACAGCCAAATGTTTTCTGTTAATAAAGTGTTCTGCCTGAGATAAGAAAAGCCACTATCTAACTCAAAGAAGCTTAGATCAAGCCTATGTCCTTACTGTTCACCAGTGATGGCCAACAGTTTTCAAACAATCCTCACCAAAAGAAAAATGGTACCAGAGAGACTCTGCACTGTAATCAGCAGTCTAAGTGTGACTCCTAGCTCTCTCTGTCCCTCCTGGAAATAAAGAACCTGGGGACAGGATTTAGCTCAGTGGAAAACAGTTGTCTAGTACATTGAAGTCCTGGGTTTGAGCTCCAGGACCACAAAATAAAAAAATAAAAAAATTTTTAAAAAATTTAAAAAGGTGGGAAAATAGCCCAATCGACCTCTTGGCCCCTTTCTGTCTCTTCCCTGCAATCAACCAAAATGTCACAGATTAAAGTAGGCTCCATCTCAGTGCTGCAATGGAACCTATCAATAGACCCATGAGAGACAACTGTTCTTGAGGCGCTGGGGCCACCAGCTCTTCCCCTAAGTGGGAGTTCAAGTGCTCTAAGACTCGGTGCTATCAAACTATGTCATGTTAGGTAGAAACTGTTTCTAGTGGTGTCAGCCATGTGATGTCCATCACAGGGGCCCGAGATTTTACGTCAGAGCCACACAACAGCAGCCCCTGTGTGTTTCCTGGCTGGAGGCACAGGCTGGGCAAGAGGCAGAGTAGAGCCTTAAGGTCATTAGGGGACAGGGACAGGCCCCTGACCCTGACCTGCTTGGGCCATGATGCCTACACAAAAACCCATGCTAACACCAACACCACCCCACAACTGTTCCAAGAACTGAGAGATCCCTAGGAGTTCCCAGCCGTGCCTGGCACTGCAGGTGACACCCCATAAATCTTTCCTTCCTCCTTGCCACCAACAGCTTGCCCCTCAGCTCCAAGGGAGAAAAGTTCTTGGGGATCTTACTTGGAACCTTTTTCCGAAAAGGCCTCCTTTTCAGAAAAAAAAAGGGGGCTCAGATCAGGATGTTATGAGGATTAATTGAAGGGGGAATAATAAGCTCTGATTTCCTTGGAGAGACAGCCAGTAAGCAGGGATATTACTCCATCACCCGCCTGCTTAGACATCATCCCCCACCACTGGCACGAAAGGAATGTGTGGGCACTCCCACCATGTCTGCAATCATCCCAGTTCAATTAAGCTCTTTCCTAGAGTCCCATTTCCTGCAGGACAGTTTCATGGGTCTCCTGATACAGCCGTATTCTTGCACACACAGAGATAAACACACACATGCCCATTCTCTTATGAAGAATTCTCTGACACTTTATGGAAACTGAGACAGGGAGCTATTCTTCCACCAGGAGAAAATATACCTAAAACTGGCTTCTTTTTGTTGTTGTTTTGATGTTTTGTTTTTGAGATAAAGGTCTCATTGTGTAGCTCAGGCTGGCTTTGAAATTAGGATCCCCCAACTAGATCCTCCAGCCTGACACTGGGGAGTGCTAAGATCAGAAGCCCATGCTGCCATGCCTAGAGTGTCTTAAAATGAAGACAAAGTATTTTACCTACCTAATGATAAATAAAAAGTAAGAGAATGCCGAAGTTCTTCAATAAAACAGGCTGGGGACCTTCAAGATGACTCAACAGGGGAAGATACTTACTTCCAAGCCACATGACCTGAGTTTTAGCTCTAGAACCTACATGAAATTCTACAGATTCCTACAGATTGTCTTCTGACCATTGCAAGGATGCACGCACGCACACACACACACACACACACATACAGATTTAAAAAACAAACAGTAGCAAAGTAAATGTAAAGCCCTGGATTCAATTCAATGTTTTATATATATACATATATATAATTTATAAATATATAAACTATATTATGTACAACATAATATATTTTAATTGCTATATATATATATGAAACAATTAAAATCACCATAGTTTTAACACCGTATGATGAAGTGAGGGCTGAAGCTCATCTGGAAATTTAAGATGGATATGGACATCAGGCTGAGCCTGCTCACCTTTTTTTTTTTTTTTTTGGTTTTTGGTTTTTGGTTTTTGGAGACATGGTTTCTCTGTGTAGCCCTGGCTGTCCTGGAACTCTCTGTAGACCAGGCTGACCTCGAACTCAGAAATCTGCCTGCCTCTGCCTCCCAAGTGCTAGGATTAAAGGTGTGCACCACCACTGCCCGTCTGTGCTCACTCTCAATACATACTGCACTTGTGCACATCTGTTACCTGCTGCTTCGTCTTACATAACAGTTATCTCAAGCTACAAAGAAAAGCAAATCCTTTCGAGTCACCAACCAATCTAAACAAAGTCTACCATTTTCCCAGATTTACTTTTGTCTGCTTTAATGGGGTCTCATGTGGCCCCCATTAAAACAAACCTGCTATACATCCAGGGACAGCCTTGAACTCCTGATCTCCCTGCTTCCACCTACCAAATGCTGGGATTACAGGTGTGTGTCAGCACAAGCAGTTGTATTTGCTATTTTAAAAGGGATTAAGCATTATAATTGATGCTCCTTCCTCCCCATTAAACCTCTCTTGGTTTCTCCCTTCCTCCTCCAAAATAAATGTTTTAGAATTTGGCATTTAGGTTTAATCCCCCAAATCTTCCTATATTCAGTAGATTTCATGGTTCCATTAGGGACATACCAAACTGGTTTGCATATTTTTCTCTGTGTTAAAGAACCTATTGCCTATGCTCTCTGGTTGCCCTTTTCTGCTGTGTTGCCAGGTTGAAGGCATGAGTACATGTGCCACATCACCCCTGCTTCTATGAGAACCCTAACACTAGTCACCCTCCCCAGTGGCCTTAAAACAATAACAAAAACAAATAAATAAATTTTAAAAATAATTAAGGCATTTATTTTTCAATCTCCAATGGAACTGAAATTCTCACTAGTCTTCCCTATGGGGTCAAATTCAACAGGGCTGTCCCTGAGCTGCTGACAGTCTCCGTGTTCCAAAACACTGGGAGCAAGTAAGGAAACTACAGGGACAGTGACAACACCATCTATGGCACCAGACATGTAAGGGTCAGCCAGGCCTCCACATGCACTCGGGGATTCCTCCAATCTCATGTTGGAGATGTGCACAAAAACAGGCACAAATCAACTGTTTTCTTGCCATGGTTCCCTTAAACGATCTGGCACGACAACTATTTAGCCAGCATTTGCTCTGAACTGAGTACTACTGTGCCTCAACTAAAGAGGATTTGCCATGCAGGGGGTGGAAGCTGGGAGATGACTTGGTGGGTAAAGGGCTTTCCTTGAAAGCTCTAGGACCTGAAATGAGCCACATAAAAATCCAGGTATGGCAGCCCATACTTGCAAGCCCAACCCTGGGGAGATAAAAACAAGTGGGTCCCTGGGGCTCGCTGGCCAGCCAGAACTTCCAGGGTTAATAAGACCTTGTCTCCAAAAAGTTAGATGGCAGCAAAAAAGAAACAACAATCAGGTCAGCCTGTTCTCCACATGTAGGTGTGTACGCACAAGAACACAGGAAGACGCAGCCTCATATATACAATCAGGTCAGCCTGTTCTCCACATGCAGGTGTGTATGCACAAGAACACAGGAAGACGCAGCCTCATGTATACAATCAGGTCAGCCTGTTCTCCACATGTAGGTGTGTATGCACAAGAACACAGGAAGACGCACCCTCATATATACAATCAGGTCAGCCTGTTCTCCACATGCAGGTGTGTATGCACAAGAACACAGGAAGACGCACCCTCATATATACAATCAGGTCAGCCTGTTCTCCACATGTAGGTGTGTACGCACAAGAACACAGGAAGACGCACCCTCATATGTACACACATGCACACACGTACACACACTTGTAAACACAGAGGACACAAAGGGCTGTGTAGGCTCTAGGCAATCACCACTCATCTCATCCAGGGACTGCACTATCTGTGGATTTTGCTAACTGTGGTCTTCCACACAAACAGAGGTCACTCCAAAATGCACCAAAGAGGGATACAGAGACTAAGAGATCAAGGGTGAAACTTCTGCTCTGAATGATAGCAACCTCAATATCCAGCCACGGTGGCCCTGACTACCCACCAGCTAGCTACCAGGCACACAGGTAAGTTCAGCTTCAGGAATTATTTATAAAACTGACATTAAAAAGCACTCGCCATAGCTTTTTTTTTCTTTTAAATAGACTTCATAAGCATCTCTTCTAAAATTACTTCCTACCAATTTCAAAAAGCAAAACTCTAGCATGTAGACAGCAGAGCCTCGGCTCCATCCCTACCAGCACAGAGAAGATGATGACAAACACCATACTATTGTCGCCTTTTATCCGAACTTAAAGAGAAGAAAAATGAAAAGTCTACGACAAAGAGGTGGAAGAATCTCGGGGAACCAGCTCTACCACTTCAGGGTAAGGAACTTGCCTGCCGTTCCCACCAAGATGGCTGGCATGTGCCCAAGGGTCCTCAGCAGGCTCCCCAGATTCTCTCTCCTTTCAGATAAGGGTTCTGCCAAAGTGAGGAAATGCCCGTCCGTCCCTGTCCCCCTCCCCCGTGCCTCCCTGGCCTCTCACCATCAAAACTGAAGGACGCTGAGAGTGACCCCAAGACGAGTCTAACACCTGCCCCCAGCATGTGACATAAGGAGACATCAAAAGGACAAGGACACAGTGGTGACATACTGCATATAGCTCAGATGGTCTCTGGGCAAAAAGACAAACATCGAGAGTCCTAGAGGGATCAGAAGCTCAAGGGAAGAGGAGAAAAAATTTGACTTTCCTTCCAAACATGTCTACTGGCTTTGTCCCCACACCTGGGAACAGTGACTGTCACTTCTCGTTTAGACTCAGCCCTTATGCTGCAAGGTGGAGGGTGTCCTCTCATCAACCACACCACCCACTGTGGAATGGTCTCCAAGATACCTACTAGCTGATGCGATGGCCTGTTGCTGCTCCAAGACCTTTCAGAGGTAGTGAGTTTAGCCTGCCTCAAAGGTGTCAGGTACAGGATCTGTTCTTAATATGTCCAGCACCACACTAAGGGCTCTTCATCAGGGCCACAAGGGCAGTGACCCTGAAATCCAATGCTATATATAAAGGCAGGGCCCCACCCCAAGAGCAAGCAGCAATCACGGGGAAAATCTATCGCTGACACACCTGGGGACACTTCAGGTGGACTGCACCTAAGAGTAAAGCATGAAGGGTGAGGAGCACAACACACGGAGACTGGTGTGGAGGCCTGGCCTGTCATCCAGCACTGGGAGGTGAACACAGAGGGCTCCAACTTCCGTGGCAGCCGGGGGTGGGGTGCATAGTAAGAACAACATGTGGGAATGGGAAGAAGGCTGGGTCAGGAAAGTACCTGCCACAGAAGCACAAAGGCCTGAATTTGGACCCTTAGTACCCATGCTTGAAAGAAGGAAAGAAAGAAAGAAAGAAAGAAAGAAAGAAAGAGAGAGAGAGAGAGAGAGAGAAAGAGAGAGAGAGAAAGGGAGAGAAAGGGAGAGAAAGGGAGAGAAAGGGAGAGAGAGAGAGGAAAAGAGAGAAAGAAAGAAAGAAAGAAAGAAAGAAAGAAAGAAAGAAAGAAAGAAAGAAAGAGAAAGAAGGAAGGAAGGAAGGAAAGAAAGAAGGAAAAGAAAGAAAGAGAATAGCAAAGAAAAGAAAAAAGAAGAGAATAGAAGAGAAAAGAAAAGAAAAGAAAAAGCTAGCCATGACCAAGTACATTTTGGGGCAGATAGAGTCAGGTGGGTCCCTGGAGCTCTCTTGCTAACCAGTGGGGTCTGGGTTCAGTGAGACATTGTCTCAAAAGATAAGGTAGAGATGAGCATGATGGCACAAACCTTTAATCCCAGCACTTGAGAAGATACGGACAGATCTCTGTGAGTTCAAGGCTAGCCTGGTCTACAATATTAGCCCTTTCTCAAAGAAACAAAACAAAACAAACAAAAGGATAAGATGTAAGTGATGGAGAAGACTCTCAACATAAACCTCTGGCCTCTATGTGTATGTATATCCATACCCGTAGATACATACCACATACATGGACACACATATCAGAATGCAAAGAGCCCACTGAATACACAGGTCGCTGCAATCATACTGGAAGACACTCAAGTAAAGAGTCGACACATTTCCTTGCTGTCGACATTCCTCCTCTTGGTAAAATTAACCATATATTAGTAGCACACTACACTGACAGAAAGCATAGAAATTATCAGCATAGAAAACCAAGCCGGCAGGAGGATATAAACTGTCACCAAGTTTTCAAACCTTTGTGTGCAGGCGGCACAGTCATCTATCCCAAGATCTCCTCCATACCTCTGTTACCAGAACTGAAGTCAATACGAAGCTCAAAGGGCAAAACAGAATCAACTTCAGCACCATGTTTCATGACTGTGTATTTCAGGCCACCCTGAGTAGGAAGTCCTCCAAATTTCATTTGTAATCAACAATTTAATGATGTGTTCATTCCATCAACCATGAGCGATCAGCAAACAACACGGCCTGCTCATTTATCTACTCCAGTTTAATTTGAGTCCTTAAAATAAATGCTCATGCCTGCAATAAAGGACTGGATAGGATTGCCTGGAGACTGTTTTACAAACCTACAAATGGATCCCTTCCTTGGCCACCTGCCTGCCTGCTTTGCCTGCTGGCCTGCCTGGCCTTCCAAGGTCTACCTCCCTTGAATCACCTAAATGCAGGTCCTCTGAGGATAGGTACATTTTTCAGCACCCATTCCCAGGACCTAACATGGCTCCAGGCTCTTACTGAACAAACAATAGAACAGTTTCAGGGGCTGGGGACACAACTCAGTTGGTAAAGCCATGCAAGCATGATGACCCAAATTCAAATCCCTAGCACCCACATGAAAGACAAGTACAACAACATATATATGTTATAATCCCAGAGCTGAGGAGGCAGAGAGAGCAGCAACCCTAAGGCTTGCTGAATCTGCAAGCTTCCGGAAGTGAGAGACTCTATCTCAAAAACCAAGATGGAGAGTGACTGAGGTGAATACACTGACTCTGGTCTCTACACACAAGTACATACACACATGCATAGAAACCTAAACACATATATGCACACACCAACATGAACATAAATATATATATATATATACATATATATATATATACACACACATATATATACATATATACATATGTATACATATATATACACATATAATACCATACATACAACACAAAATGCCAAGCTTACTGGTGCCTACTTATAATCCCAATAATGAGAAGATGGAGACAGATTGATCCCCGAGGATTGCTAGTCTAGCAGCAGAGCCTGCTTGGTGAGTTCTAGGCAGAGTGAAGACCTGTCTTAAAAAACTAGGTAGACAGCACTAGATGAATGACATTCAAGATTGGTCTCTGGCCTCTCCATGTTTCAACACATGTGTGTATGTTGTACATTTTGTATATGCTCACATAACACATACATACATACATACATACATACATACATATTAACTTCATGAATATGCAAATGAACTATCCATTAGGACTATTGGAATAGCACATCTCTCATGTGCACATGTTTCTGCATGCGTGTACATGGAGAGACTACATGTAAACCTGTTAGTGGGAGCTGGCTGCCCCTTGCCACCAGGTACATGCTACTGGACTGTTATCCACCAAGGGCCTCTTTTATCCTCTGCAATAATGCGCTAACCTACAGAAGATTACCAATAAGCATTTAACAGGACTAAGGAAACCATTTGTTCTGCAAAGTAAAATTGTTAAAGGGACAGCCAGACCATTTCAGGCTGGAAAAATGGAGTATTAACTTAGCTAATCTGCATGAGCATCAGGACCTCCATAGAGGCCAGAAATGTGTTCTGTAAAGGTCATGTGCATAAACATGCACTGTAGAGAATGAAAACAGTTGTCCTGGGTTCTCAGACAAATAGAATCCCCACTGTATGGCAAGAGCAACTGTAGTGGGCATCTGCAGCCAAACACATAGGCCTTTGTACACCTGACCTCTCACTGAGGACCCTGGAGGGGTGGTGTCAGCCAGGAAGAAAGATCTAGGCCCCAGCCTCCTCCTGAATCATACACAGTAAAAGCCACAGGCAAAAAGCCTCTGGGGGTTTTGGTTGCTTCCTGATAAACTAGGAGGATCGCTTTAAGTTTGGTAATTCTACAAACAACTTTCAAAAAATTCACATCTACAATACGGTGTGAGAAATTGTATCCTTCTTGTCTTTTTTATTTTTTTTAAAGAATTAATTAAGGTGAAGAACTGAGTATATAGGTTAGGAGTAGAATACGCAACTAGCCTGTTCAGGGCCTTGAGTTGCAAGGAAAGAAAGAGGGGAGGAGAAGGGGGTGATGAAGAAGGGAATGATAAAAGAAGGAAGGAAAGAAGAATTAAGTTAGCTCACAAAATATATCCATCATCTAGAAGTACTCCAACATGAAGTTTAGATAAGTATCAAAAGAGGCCTTGAGTTTGAGAGAGAGAACGCGCGCAAGGGGGCACATGAGAGGGTTAGAGGGACAAAAGGGAAGAAAGGCATCAAGGCACTTGTGATGCCAGCTCCAGGAGTCAGCGCTGGCTCTTGACCTACACAGGGTACTCAGGCACACACTCACACCACAAAAGGAATCATTAAATAAATAAGTAAATAAATAGCCACCACTGTCAGCCTTTGCTACATGAGAACCTGTTTCAAAACAACTGTCAACCACCAGCAACTCTTAAGAGGCTGAGGCAGGAGGATTGCTGTGATTCAAGGACAGCCTGAGCTAGAGTAGGGCCTTGTCTGAAGGAGGAGAAAGGGAAGAAAGGAGTGACATTTATAGGGAACTGGAGATGGGAATGCCGACTGCTGGGTGAGGTGAGCTTGAGGGTGATAATGATGGTGCAGTTGTTTTGATTATTTTTAACATCCTGTTTTGGAAATATACAATGAACTGTACACAATCAAATAAGATCTAGTGATACCACGATTTATGTCAAACTTAAGCTAAGTTGAGGATAAAATAGGTTGGTGAGAACAAGGCTGGCCATGGGTATATAAATACTGAAACTGGTAGTGAGCACAGTAGAACTTATTACATTCTGCCACTCCAGTGTGCATTTAAAATCTCTTATAACAGAAGTATATGACAAGGTGCTAGAGGGGTAGCTCTGTGGTAAAACCCTTGCCTAGCATGAGCAAGGCTTCTATATCCCCAGCTCATAAAAGAATTAGAAATAAAGTGAAATTAATTGTTGTGAGAAAATAAATCAGAGAGACAGAGACAGACAGACAGAAATTAAGTATCCTGACCCAAATTGTCCAAACCTAACTTGTCATCATGCCTTTGGAGCTGGAAACTTCAGGTGTGATCTTTCTTTCTAGGCACACATAGAGGGCTTGTAATTGTAGAGAAATCCACTCCATGCCCTTACCTTCAGCCTGGTGATGGACTGGTTTCTAGCAATATGTAGGTGGGCATCACACCAGGATTAAACCTGGTCTCTCATGTAAATCAGGTCCCTAACCGCTCAGGGAAAGGAAAGCCATGCCCTCTCACAGGCCAGTGTAAAGAAGGACAGGAGTTATTCTGAGTGGAAGGCTGTGTTCTGCCTTCTCCAACACCTTCTGGACCTGTGTCAGGCCTGGGCCCGAATGGATAGCATTGCATGGGCAGGATGCCTAGCTGAAGGGCAATTGGTGGCTGGAAGGGGAGGTACACACACACAGTCTAGTCTCCAGACCAAAGAGTACGTAACAGAGCACACATTTCATCCATAGCATGGCTTAGTTCACCCTATATCCCTTCTAGAACTTGGGGTTGGAGAAATAGTTCAGTGTAAGCATGAGGATGTAAATTTGATTCCCCAGAACCCACATTAATTTTTTTTAAGTCAGATATAGTGGCATATGCTTGTAATCTCAGTGCTGACAAGGCAAAGACAGAAGTACCACTGATGCTTACTGGCCAGCCACCATAGCTGAATCAATGCATTCCATAGAAAAATAGTCAGGTGCAATATAGCATGCCTTTACTGCCAGCATTCAAAAGGCAATGGTAGACAAATCTATCCAAATTCCAGATATACAGAGTGAATTCCAAGCTAGCCAAGGTTACATAGTAAGATTGTCTCAAAAAAGGGGGAACAAGAGGTAAGAGACCCTGTCTCAGAAAATAAAGTAGAGAGTAACTGTGGAAGACACCTAAGATTGACTCTGGCCACCCACACACAGACATACAGAATTGAAACAGTGGAGCAAGAGTTATCCTGACTGTCCCCATCATGCACTCCAACGCCAAGAAAGTTGGCTAGCATGTGGCCAAGTGCTCCCCAGATGTCTTAGAAACTCCTGATGATGTGAACAGCTATCATGAATCCAGAGTTAGAGGAAAAGTCCCAAGGAAATGACTCACACTGGTAACGGAGATTACTGCTCTGGTGATTGACACAAGCCACCAGCCAGTCCAGGCATGTGAAAAATCTCCCACATGCTTCAAGGCCTAGCAGAACTACCAGTAAATTAGGACTGGTATGGACTTGCTCTCCTCCCTGCCCCACTTCACCCTGCTTCAACAATAAGAGCCCCCAGCCCTAGCCAGGCTGGAGTCAAGGCCAGGGGCAACATTCTGCCCTGCCAGAGTATTGTGCCTTGGGGACACACCTACCACCAATAGCCAGCTGAGTGTGCCTGGTAGTTCATTGCACTCAAATGACTACATTTCAGAAGTTTGGGGTGGCAGTGGGTTGCAAATCTGACACCTGTTACTGGTTCTAGATAGCCAGGCAGCTAAATGTGGAAAGCGATCTTCCTCTTCACAGATTCTGTTCCTCAGAGAAGTAACTACTGTGTAGGATTGCTTCAGATGATCAGCATGAGCCACAAAGACACTGCAGCGGGGGCCAAACAGATGACCAGAAGCATATCACATGTTCAATAACCAAGGTGGCAAACTGGGGGCGTGGCTCAATAAAGTGCTTGCCTAGCATGTACAAAGCCCTGGATACTGTCCCCAGTACCTCATAAACTGGATATTAGGGTACATGCCTGTAATTCCAGCACATAGAAGGTGGTGGCAAGAATATCAGAAGCTTAAGAAGATTCTTAGCTACATAGTAAATTAAAAGGCCAGCCTGGGCTACATGAGACCCTGTTTCTAAAACAAATAATGAAGGTGGTCACTGCCAAAGAAAACCATCCCAAGCTTCAGGACCAGCAGTGATGGGCAGTACAGTCAGCACCATCACCAGCCTCCTCTGTGCCTGAGGCCAAGTGGCCATGTCCACAGTAAGTGTCAGCCAGAATCCCTCAGTCTAAGACACAAGATGCTCAAGTCAAAAGTCTGTGCAAGTCTCCAAGCTGTCACTGAAGGAAACTAAAAGCTAGTGGAGATGGGGCTGAGTGATAGAGCAGTGCCGACCATGTACAACCCTTATTCTACCCCCATCGTGGCAGCAACAACAAGATACATGTTTAAATATTTATGAATACTGTGGTGCCCTTTTCAAAGTCCAGGATTGGGGTTAGAAATGTGACTGGACTGCCATGAGTCAATAAAATGAGGGGAACAGCAGTGGGGTTCATTGCTCTAATCTTGCATATGTTTGAAATTTTCCAAGGAAATTTTTTTCTGAATTATCTTCTAAAATACCAGCAGCAATGCTATCTGCTGCAGGAGACTCTTTATTACTAGTCTAGTCTAGTTGAGGCCTTCACCGAAAAGTAGAGAGGGGTTTCGTACTCATAGCACACACCTGCAATGTAAGCACTCGGAAGGCAGAGGCAGGAAGATGCCCCCTATTTCAGAACCACCCTGACCTATATAGTGAGTTCCAGGCCAGCAAAGTTACACAGTGAGACCCTGTCAAAAGACCAAAATAGATACATAAGTAAAGGGGAAGAAAGAGAGGAAGGTACCGCCTCCTGCTCCTGTGTTAGACACAGTCCGCGAGACCCATGGCTATGGAGAAGACAAAGAGGGGCAGATGTGCGGCTCAGTGCAGAGAGCTCATTCAACAAGTTATCAAGTCAGCAGAGAAAACAAGTCTTGTCAGTAGAAGACCATTAAATCAGCCTTCTGGCAGAAACCTCGATTTCCAAACGTCCTGATGACAGCTGGATCAAACCCGCCAATATTTGACAGTAATAAATACAGTTATTTGGGAAGAAAAAGCAGGGAGTGACCTTCCAGTCCACTGAAATATGCCAAATAAGGCGAGCTGCAAGCAGGAGGAAATGGAAAAGAACAGCTAATATTTGGCAAGCTTCCCTTATGATCAACAAATTAAAATGTTAAGGAAGCAATTTGTTGAGAAAAGATATTTTTAAAAGGAGCTGAATCATGCAGGTTCAGCCCCGGATATGGTCAATTGGTGATTTTAAGTCTTATTTTTTTTTTTTTAGGTTAATGTTTACAGCCTCCAGAAATGGCATTTAAGACATGGTGCAGTTAATCATAAACCTGTCTTCCTGCCATCTCAGGTGGAGAGGTGAGTGAAGAAAAGGCCACCTGCAGCCTTCCCAGAGTCCCACCGGCAGCTCCGCTCTCCTGGCAGCAACTTTTAAAGACAAACAGCCCACCGTGGAGCCCACTCGCCTTCAGCCATCAGCCATCTAACCTGGGCAGGAAGGCTCAGCTGCGCTGAAGCTCGCCTGCACAAAGTCCAAGTACAGTGATATGATGGCCAGGATATGTGAGCAGGAAATCATCCTCCTAACTAAAGAGCCATCCCCAGGCCTGATGTGCTGAGATGTGCCTACAATCCCAGCAGGAGGCAGAGGGGAGACTAAGTGTGAAGCCAGCCTGGGCTACATAGGCTTGACTTTGACATACAAAGCTTGACATTTTTTTTTAAGGGGGTGGCAGTATCAGTGATTAAGAGTACTAACTGGTCTTCCAGAGGACCCAAGTTCAATTCCCAACACTCACACAGCTGTTCACAAAAGTCTATAACTTCAGTTCCAGGATCTGATGCCTTCTTCTGACTTTTGTGGGTACCAGGCATACATGTAGTGCAAACATACATGCAAGCAAAATACCTATACATGAGCTAAACATTGGGGCACATGCCTTTAATTCCACGACTTAGGAAGGAAAGCCAAGTGGACTAGTTTAATATGTGAGTTCTATGTCAGCCAAGACTACATAGTAAGACCCTGTCTAAAAATAAACAAACATAGAAAATAAAAACAAGCCAGGCAGTGGTGGTGCACGCCTTTAATCCTAGCACTTAGGAGACAGAGGCAGGTGGATTTCTGAGTTCGAGGCCAGCCTGATCTACAGAGTGAGTTCCAGGACAGCCAGGGCTACACAGAGAAACCCTGTCTCATAAATAAATCAATTAATTAAATTAAATAAATAAATACAGAAGGGCCAAAGAAATGGCTTCCCTGGCAAGCATGAGAACCTGAGATCAGATCCTCAGCCCCAAAGTAAGACTGGGCATGGCAGTACATGCCTATAATTCCAGAGCTTGAAAGGCATTGACAAGTGCCAGGCTCAGGGAGAGACTCTGTTTGAAAAAACAAGGTAGAAAGTGACCAAAGAAAATGTCAACCTCAGGCCTCCACATCCTCACACATATGTGGACACACATGTAAACACACATGAACAAGTATATAGACATACACCACCCATACACAAAAAGCAAACAAAAATGTTACTCTCATTCTAAGAACCAAGCTACACTGCTCACAACCAAGCATTCACCCAGCAAAGTCCAGATTTGCAGGTGAGGCCTGGAGGGTGTCATAGGTTAAGGGAGGGAGGGGAAGAGGCAGGTTTCATAAATGATAGGACATGTGATAAGACATTAAAGAAGAGGAAGGAAAGCGGAGAAAGGAACCTAGAAGGGTGCTAACTATCTCACAGGGTGGCTAGGGATGTTCTCTAAAATGGAGGAATCTAAGCAGAACCTAAAGAAGGAAAGACAACCAGCACAGAGAGGCATCACCCTCTCACTCAGAATCCCCTCCATTCCCTGGAATCCAGAAAACAAAAGGCCTGTGACCACTTGCCTGTGTTGGCTGCACTAGTCTCACCCTTCAACAAGCACAGGCACTGCATTTCTCAGGCAGGCTCCCTGGTGCACCCCCTCCTCAGTAACAGCTGAAAGTGTTCTCTCTCAGAGCAAATGCAGGGCTCCACCTGTTCTCAGATTTAGTATGTCCATCTGAGGTCTTGGACTTGGCCTTGGACTCATACAGTGTGGTGGCTTCAGAGCCATCTAGAAGGCACCCGTTGGTGTCTCTAATATGAGAGTATTCAGCTCCTTTAAAAACTGCTGTCTATGGAAGACAACTGGGTATGAGGGAATCATATTCTCCAAAGAAAACAAATGGGAGCCAACAGATTCAACTGCATTCCAGCCCCCTTTCCACTAAAGAAGGCCCTGTCTGGTTCCCAGTCCCTCCAGCGTTAGTACTTTATTAATCGGCCCAGGGAAATCACAACTGCTCTTTGGAAAGAGGACTTGGGACACCCTCAGAGGCAAGTGAGTCTGGAAAGGACTTCGTGAATTTACTTCCCGTTTGTTTGCTGTCTGTCCTCATCTCACTATCTCAGCTACTGTCTGTACAGGGCTGGGAGCTGTAGAAGGCAGCTTACATGAGATGCGGTAGAGCCAGTAAATGGAGGGATGGCTGGATGCTCGTCTACTAGACTAGTTGCTAACATCTAACTAGAGGCACCACCAGCTCGGACAGTCACACAACATACTCTCCAGCCTCAGTGTCCTAGTAAGTAAGAATGATAAACTAGGGGTGACTCGGTGCAGACCACAAGCTGAGCATCTCCCAAAGAGGGCCATCAACTGTGGCTTAGTAACACAGAGTTTTTGCCTAGCATGCACAGGCTCTGGGTTTCATTCCCTGAACAAAACAACAACAAAAAACTATTTTAAAATGAGTATGATAAAGCTAACTTCCACAAACCACTAAAGGAAGCTGTAAGAAAAAAAGGGGGGTGGACCCTCTTTGCATTTATGCAAAGGAATGAGGCTAAGTCACTCAAAGGTAAATTCACCCAACTGGAAGTGACAACCTCACCCCAGTCAGACCAGTTCTGTCCTTCCCTCCCTGACTCATTTACAGAAAGATAATTATTCCAAGTTGTTGCTGTCTAGGGTACACTGGGGACAGGGTCTCACTATGTAACCCAGGCTGGCCTGGAATCCTCAATCCCCCAACTTGGGACTTCAGTCTCAAGGGTTAAAACCCTGTCTCCAGCTTTGCCTGATCCAAAGCTCCCTGTGCTGGTGTCAGAAGCAAGCCACCTCACTTTTCATGCAGTGAAAGGCCCTTCTGGGCTGAAGCATCCTCTGAGGGTAGAAGGTAGATGATGGCATGCATTTGGGTCCTAAAGGAAGAAATCAGTGACTCCCCTTTCACCTCTACACAATCCCAAAAAGGTAGCCATTTCATAGAGTGTGTGTCTACAAAAGAAGCTCAGCCTTGTGGGATAAATTGGTTCCAGTTAGGCACAGCCTATGTTCAGATAAAGCAGTCACCTGACAGAGGGATAACACCAGGGCCCAGGTGAGTACATCTCCAGGTTGAAACATACTGGGCAGGATCACTACAGAAGAATTTTGACAGAAGACAAAACCTGGGCACACAAGGTGACAGGGATGACTCAGGTGGTACGTGTTTGCTGTGCAAGCGTGAAAACCTGAATTCTATCCTCAGAACACACATAAAAAGCCAGCACCTGTGACCCCAGCACAAAGGCATGGGGAGTGAAGACAGACAGTGGCTTGCTGGCAAGTCAATCTGGACAAATTGATGAGCTCCATGTTCAGCAACAAATCCTGTTTCAAATGATAATCATAATCATTAATAATATAGAAGGAATAATAATAATGTAGAAATAATAATAATAGGGAATTAACCAAGAAAGACACCCAACATCAGCCTCTGAACTTTATGTGCATGTGCTTGCACGCACGCGCGCGCACGCACGCGCACACACGCACGCGCGCGCGCGCGCGCGCACACACACACACACACACACACACACACACACACACACACACACACACACGGCTCAGGCGCCCAGAGGCCTGAATCTATCTGCTGTCTGATTCAAAGAGCTGCATCTAGACAGAGATGGACTTTGAGCTGGGCAGGACTTCAGAGGCTGAAAAACAATGGAGTAAGGGTGCTCCCAGGTCAAGACAGAGAAGTCGAGGTCACATCTAGAGGACTGTGAGACCTACATGAGGCAAAGTGTGGAGGACGGGGCAGCAAGCAACAGAACAGGAGAAGAACTTGAAGTGGTCAGGGAGACAGAGGCCAAGAAGAGAAAGCAGCAGAAAGTGAGCATCAAGAAGACAGCCTTAGTTTACAGACGCTCAGATGCCCAGAGTGAAAGGAAAGTGTAGAGCACCATGGGACTCTGCAGGAGGCTTCAGCATGTGTGAGGTTGTGGTACATAGCACAGGCTATCATTGGGAACACCAGAATCGGAGGTCCGGATGATCTTAGCCTTAAGGGAAGTGTTGAAAGTGACTACCCAAAGGAGGAAGCCCTCCCTCCTGGGCTGCAGGAAACAGATTGGCTGCTGTCTGTCCCTACCAGGAGCCTGCACCCTGAAAGTCTCTCAGCTGTAGTGATGAAACCCCTCCTCTGGTCATTGTCTTAGGAAAGCCACCTCATTCTTTCACATCCACCAGACTTCAGGATAGAATACCTTTAAGCCCTGAGTTCAGAACAGGAACATCAGGAGATACAGCTCAGTTGGTGGAGTACTTACCTAGCATACATAAAAACCCGGGGGGTCCAATCGCCTTCACTGAACAAACCCGGCATGGAAATCCCAGCGCTTGGGAAGTGAAGGAGGACAATGTCAGGGTCTAAGTCATCCAGAACCTATAACAGAAAGTCTGAAGCCACCCTGGGATATAAGGCTGGCAAGAGCAGTTAAGAGCACATACTGCTCCTGCACTCTAGAACCCATTTCAGGCAGTTCACAACCACATGTAACTCCAGTTCCCATGAAATCTGACGCCTCTGGCTTCCACAGCCACGCACACAGGCAGGCAGGCATGCACGCACACAAGAATAAATCTTAAAATTCTTGCTACTCAAAGAGGATTGGGGGCTGAGTTGGGAAATACGCACAAATGAAATGTTTATAGATATTTTTTATTTTAAAATAAAATACTTCCAAGAGGTAGGTTATTGAAGGTGGAGAGAGACTGATGTGTAGCTTTTGTTCCTTGAACAATTCCAGCTGTGATGACTATAAAGACCACATGGAAAAGTATTAATTCTGCCTTCTGTTTGGCTATAAGGCCCCTCTCATCTGGAACCAACTTTCTCTCATCTATTCCTGGGGGACCCTCACTTGGGTTACAAATGACAGATTCGAGGCTCCAGTGAAACTGCCTAGGGCAGCTGAACCAAAACAGTCTGGAAGTCCAGGCACACCCTAACCCTCACACTTACACTATAGGGAACTGCTAAGCCTGTCCTGGAGAAGAACTGAGTTCTTTTCCCTTGAGAGCAACACATTGTACTTTCTCACTTGGCTTCTGAAATCCTCCCTGATTCAAAGTCTGTACAGATATTTGCAATTTCCTATGTATGTGCAATGTAGATCATCGTGTGTTTAAGATGAACTCTCTGTGTTGCAATTCAGGCCAAGGGGCCATGGTGTTCAAAATCCCATGACACTGCGACTGGTGAGATACAGCAGTTGGAAAAGGGCCTGCTGAAAAAGCAAAGGACCTGAGTTCAAACCTCAGGATGCATGTAAAGAGAAGCTAGGCACAGTAGCACAGGTCTATAATCCTACTGCTGGAGAGACGGAGACTAGAGAATACACAGGGTTTGCTGGCTAGCCAGTCTAGTTGAGTTAGTGAGTTCTAGGCTCAGCAAGAGATCCTGTCTCAAAATATAAGGTAGAAATGGACAGAGGCAAGCAACTGACACTGACCTGGCTTCCACACATATATGCACTGGTACTCATATATATGAACACAAACATACCCCCACACATAGGATGGAGATTGAGGAAAACACCTATATTGACTCTAATGTTAGCCGCCCTGTTCCCTCTCCCAGAGCCCTTGGGGAAAGGACTAGAAAGGACTAGCTAACTACAGAACAGCCTGCCACTAAAAACAACAAATAAACACCCCACCTATTTGAAAACACTTAGAGTAGAATAAGTAAATCACGTTCCCAGAGCTGTACTGTGACCCTGGCTGTCAATCACCCTGACATAGAAAGAGCCACCCCTGAGCTCTGAGGCAGTCAGAGGAAGTGCCATGCAGGAATCATGACTCCTTGGTCAGCTCCTTGCTTGTGCTGACAATTGCTCATCTTTCCATTGAGGCACCTCTGTAAATGGGAATCTTGCTCCACACAAAAGGGACAAAATCCAAGCTAAATCCAGCCTCCATAAAGGTCTAGCTCAAGGAAGTAAGAATGATTACAGAGTCCCAAGCCATGGTAAGAACCAACATTCCTGCCTAAGGACATCTTTCACCATTCAAATCCAAAAGCACATCACTTTGGAAATCCCTCTTCTGGGAAGAAGATCACCTCCAAATATTCCAAGCCACAAGGTGCTGCTGTGAGCTGACTCACACTGACCTGCCCACTGAGCAATGGAGGTGGAGGCAGCTCTCACTCAGAGAGCTGGCTTGGCCTTCAAGGACTTCCGCGATGCTGGGCAGAGTTGGTAGAGTCCAGGCTTCTGACTCAGGCCCGCACACTGGGTCACCACACCGTCACTCTTCTAGTTGAGGCTATTTGTTTTGTTAAGGCAGAGTCTAACCATTTAGTCCACACTGCCTTCAAACTCACCATCTTCCTGCCCCAGCCTGAGTGCCACTGACACCATTCTTTCTTTACTATCAGACATCTCTGCTGGCAAGCTCCACTGAGATCCGCACTTCTGAGATGAATCTTCCTGAGTCCTCCAAATAGTAGCTGGAACACCACTATTTTACAGAGGAATCAGGTAATTAGTGAGCTAACGAATGAGGTACAAAGATTCTACACCTAGACCTGCACATGTGATTCAGTTGGAGGTTGTTTGCCTACCATATAGGAAAGAAGCCCTGGGTTTGACTCCTAGTACTGTATAGTGGCATACTGGGACATAATGACAGACACTTGTAATTCTAATACTCAAGGGCCAGAAACAGAAAAATCAGTAATTAAAGGTCATCTTTAGCTACAGAGTGAACTAGAGACCAGCTTGGGATACATAAGAACCTGTCTTTAAAGGAGGTGATGGGGGGAGGGGTATCTACAGCCTATAGCAGGAACCCCATATACTATTTTGTCCCCTGTCAACCAGGTTGGAAGAACAGCTGATGGAGCCTGGGCAGGTTTAAGGACAGGCTACTTTGAAACTTCCCAGTCACCAGTACTGTCACCAGCCATCAGTTCTAGGTGACAACTTATCACTGTGCCAGCCAATCATAGGAGGAGGAGATCCTCTTAAGTCAACTTTCCAAACAAGTATTTGCCTTTGGTCTTGGCCTGGCCTTGACCTTGCTGCAGCCCTAGTGAGACCAAGGGTTGAACCACAAGACACTTTAACACTCATCAAGATATGCTAACAGGCACAACACAAAACTTCTCTGGCCTCCTACAATCAACCGCCTGTATGTGGAGGAGCTGCCTGCACTGTAGCCAAGTCTGGACCGCATTCTTAGGAACTGTGTGGCCTGGTCTCTTTCTGAAGACAAGTAGACAGCTTGGTCCTAACTGCTGCTAACCTGGGGCTGCACTAACACCTCCCTGACATGCTTCTGTTTTGCTGTTCCCATGTATTGGTTGGCACCTTGGGAAGCAGAGCCTGAATCCTATAAGAACTGCAGGTATTAAAAAGAGCTGGTTTTGCTGGGCGGTGGTGGCGAACGCCTTTAATCCCAGCACTTGGGAGGCAGAGGCAGGTGGGTTTCTGAGTTCGAGGCCAGCCTGGTCTACAGAGTGAGTTCTAGAGAAACCCTGTCTTGAAAATGCCAAAAACAAACAAAAACAAACAAAGAGCTGGTTTAAACAGGCCTGGGACAGGGCCTAGGAACCTCCCTAGAAGATAACCAAGCACTCAGAACACTCCCTATAGCTGAACCTTCCACTCTGGATCAACTTACAAGATAAAGGAGCAACTATTCTGTAGAATATAGCCATCTCTGATAAAGGATCTAGTCCCTGGCTTATCAGACTCTGCTGTGGACATGAATCGCCTGCTAACCTCATGAAGTCAGGTAGGGCTCCAGAGCCTGTGTTTTCAGCACCCTCCCAAGCCATAGCTAACCTCATGAAGTCAGGTAGGACTCCAGGTAGGGCTCCAGAGCCTGTGTTCTCAGCACCCTCCTAAGCCATATTGCTGATTTGCAGACTACTTGGTAGCAAAAGTCCAGGTTAGGACAGTGCCATCTCAGAGAAGCACAGCATAGCTGGAGAGATGGCCTAGTGATTAGGAGCATGTACTGTTCTTCCCAGCACACACATCAGGCTGCTTACAAATACCTGTGACTCCCGCTCTAGGGGATCCAATGCCTTTGGCCTCCATGGGTACCTGTACTTACGTGCACAAACAGAGATGCACACATACACATAATTCAAAATTAAGGAAATATTTAAAAAGTAAAATTTAAGAGAAACACAATCTAATCTGAGATGCCAACTTCAATGTTCTGGCAGCCAGCCTCTAGGCCTACGCAGCTAGACCCTTCCATTCCCTCTCCACTTCTACCACCAGGCCCTGAGCCAGAGCCAGAGCCAGCAGGTTCTCAGCCAAGAGGAAAGATTCAGCCAAGAGGGAGTTCTGGTTACACTTAGTATTCCCAGCAGTTAAGAACAGGACCGTGGGCTGCGTTAGTGGGTAGAGCACTAACCTAGCAGGCATCAAGCTCTGGGTTCTTTCCCAAATACTACATAGATGGGTATAACCCACACCTAGAGTTAAGTTAAAGGCTGAGTGCACTACATAAGATTGTTTCAAAAAGAAAAGAAAGAAAGAAAATTGAAACACACACACACAGAAATTACTGGTCCCACTTTCACTTGGAGGTCCCCATGCAAGGAAACCCTGGCAATGCTTGACGTAGACTGTCCTTCTGGGTGAGCATCGTTATTTTAGAAAAGTCAGCTCTATTCTAAGAGGGAAAAAGAGGCAGTATAGGTCAGCAGTAGAATGAATGAACCTTAATAATGTCAAGAATAATCTAGATTCTGAACTCCAGAATAAAACAGGCAGTGTACTGCTAAAATTCAAGATGGGAAAGTCCAACTCCAATACCTTCACAAGAAAAGACAGAAAAGCACTGAGCATGGTAGTGCTCACCCTTAATCCCAGTGCTATGAAAAACATACAGTAGGTTCTCATGGAACACATCACCTCAATACAATTTATATTTATTTATATAGTTTTTGGTTTTGTTGGGTTTTGTTTGTTAAGGGAAGGGGTAGTTTTTGGCTTTTTTGTTTGTTTGTTTCTTTGGTGTTTGTTTGTTTTTGAGACAGGGTTTCTCTGTATAGCCTTGGCTGCCCTGAATCTCACTCTGTAGACCAGACTGGCCTCAAACTTGGAGATCCTCCTGCCTCTGCCTCCTAAGTACTGAGATTAAAGGTATGCTCCACCACCACCTCAGCTTATTTATTTCCTTTTTTTTCCTTTGATCTAAGGTTTCACATAGCCCAGGCTAGCCTCCAGCCTGTTATGTAGTTGAGGATACTCCTGAACTTCCAATGTCCTTGCATTGACTTCCCAAGTGCTGGATTGTGGGCATGAGCTTCCATGTCCCATTTATGTGGTGCTAGGAATGAAACCCAGGACTTCCTGTGGACTAAGCAAGAGCTCTCGTAACTGCATATCTAGCACAGGAAATAGCTTTACTAGCTCAATAAACTCTGGACGAGGAGACAAATTGCTACAGAGCAAGACTGAAGTTAGGCCTTGAGAGGTCTCATGGTGACCCCATCACTGAGGAATGAATCTGTAAGATCGCTAAGATGGAAACTGCCACAGCCACAGGATTGATTGGTGAGGATTTGTATTTGTTTCCCTGTGCGTTCTGAGTAGCTTAATTTCTTACTTTTAAAAATCAGAGGAGGCTGCCAGGAGGTGGTGGCACAGGCCTTTAATCCCAGCACTAGGGAGGCAGAGGCAGATGGCTATGAATGAATTCTAGGCCAACCTGATCTACAGAATGAATTTCAGGACAACCAAAACTAATAGAGAAACCTTAGAAAGAAAGAAAGAAAGAGAGAAAGAAAGAAAGAAAGAAAGAAAGAAAGAAAGAAAGAAAGAAAGAAAGAAAGAGAGAGAGAGAGAGAGAGAGAGAGAGAGAGAGAGGAAGGAAGGAAGGAAGGAAGGAAAGAAGGAAGGAAGGAAGGAAAAGAAGAGAGGAGAGGAAAAGAAAAATAAAGGCAAGGCACGACATAGTAAACAGGAATTGCAAAACAGCGGCCAGAAGCCCTCACATAACTGCAGTGACACAGGTGTGCCCCAGTTTAAATACACTAAACAAAATGCCTTAAAGTCAGGCATGAACAGTGAAACCCAGAACTGCGTATCTACAACAGGAGCATTCAAAACCAACGCACATTGAAGGATTGGAAGCAATGGAAGAAAAAAGGCCATTTCAGAACCACAGAAACCAAAAGCAGGGGATGGGGTTAGGAAGGCAATTCTTTTTTTTTTTTTTTTTTTTTTTT
>NW_022196905.1:130633911-130637991 GCF_008632895.1 Mastomys coucha
TTTGTTGTTAAGATTTATTTATTATTATAAGTACACTGTAGCTGACTTCAGACACACCAGAAGAGGGCGACAAATCTCATTACGGATGGTTGTGAGCCAGCATTGAGCTATCTTGCCGACCCCCAGGGAAGGCAATTCTAACATTAAACCAAATAGAACTTACAATGAAAATTCATCGTAAAAGATGGAGTCACACACTCACACATACACACACACACACACACACACACACACACACACATGATATACAGAAACAGAAACAATAAATCAGTAAGACAAAAGGATCCAATCCTAGATGCATTTAACTATCACAACATGCAAGATGGCTCAGTAGATAAAGGTGTTAGCTGCCAAAGCTGATGACCTGAGTTTGACGCCAGAAATGCAGAGTAGGAAGGAGAGAATGGACTCCCACAAGTTGTCCTCTGACCTACACACATGTACACCATGGCACTTGCATCATGACACAGTGTGCACATACATATACACACAAAAAGTAGTAAACTTTAAAATATGTAGATATGTAATATATAAATATAGCTTATATATTAAAATATGTATATTATAACAGAAATATATTTACATATAAATAAAATTCAGGGACAAAACTATATAAACAAAATTACTCAATACATGAACAGGAATCTACTGAGTAAACTATATACACTGTAGAAGTGTGCGTTCACATCTGAGTATATACGCAAAGCTTTGTCTACTCTGATCAAAAACACATTTTTGAGTGTATATAATAATAAGCAATCATAAAGATCTATGTATCATGAATCAGAGAGGTTCAGACGGCTCAAATAATCAGAGCCATGCATAGACTGTGTTTTCTGCCCATATGTAATTAAAATACAAATCAAGAACATAAAAGAAGCCATTAAGGAAAAATGTGAAGAATCTATATTATATATGTTATTAAATAACCCATAGGCTAAAGAGGAAATTATGAAGAAATTACAAAATAAATACTAAATTTAAAAATGAAAGAAAGTGCTACATGCCAGAATTTATGGACATGGCTGAAGTAACACTAGAGGAAATGTTATGGCTTTGAACAGATTTATCTGAAAATAAGAATTCAAACTTTAAAAGGTAAGCCTTCAAAAGAATGTTAGAAAAGTGAATTAAGAGAATGTTAGAAAAGTGAACTAAGAGAATGTTAGAAAAGTGAATTAAGAGAATGTTAGAAAAGTGAATTAAGAGAATGTTAGAAAAGTGAATTAAGAGAATGTTAGAAAAGTGAACTAAGAGAATGTTAGAAAAAGTGAATTAAGAGAATGTTAGAAAAAGTGAATTAAGAGAATGTTAGAAAAGTGAATTAAGAGAATGTTAGAAAAGTGAATTAAGAGACGAGACCAAAAGCTGGTTCTTTAATATTAATAAGAAGCAGAAAGTGATAAAGTGTTTGCCATGCAAGCATGAATTCATATCACGCAGCACCCATGTTCAAGGCTGGGCTCGGGAGAGGGTATGAATCACAGCACTGGGGGATAGAGACAGGCAGATTCGAGGGACTCACTGACAAGGCAGTCTAGTAAAAACAGAGAGCTCCAGATTCAAGGAGAGACACTGCCTGGAAAATGAGATGGAGAGCAATTGAAGAGGACAACCTCTGGCCTCTGTATGTGTCCACATGGTTGAGCACACATATACACACACGTACATACTCATACTAACACATACACACATACACAAGGTAGAAGAGCAACTGAGAAGAACACTTGACATCCACCTCTGGCTTCCACCTACAAATATTCACATCCAACGCCCGAATATACTAATGCACACACATGCATGCACATGCATACACACACCCCAGAGGCAGAGACACACATGGAGAGAGATGCACATATACCACACTATAAGCAAACAGATAAATAAATAGAATAAGCAAAGCTCTATGCATGACAGAAAATAAAAGGCTGTGAGAAAATTCCAAAACACAATATAGAAAGTTAATAAGAAAGTTATAGATAAAAGAAAATTACAAAAATAAAGACAATATTATGAACAAATACATTAAGCTTTAAGGCCTAAGTGAGCTTATAATTTCTTTAAAATTATATAAAGTATCAAAATAGAAATAGCAGGCAATGTGGATTGACTAGGAAAGTGAGTTGTCACAGCCCTGCAGGTAAGCTCTACACAGTCTAAGAATGCACAGCACTCACTGTGTACAAACCATCCCAAAGCAGCTTAGCCTATTTTGAGACCACCATAATCTCACATCTAACTGGGTAGAAACAGGATGATATTATTAGTCAAGATAATTTAATAAAGCTTTCAAAAACTGTCACTCAAATCTAACATTTTAAAAATGCAAAAAGGAAAAAGAGTCTGTCCCCAGGAAGTGAAACCAAGTAATATCATTTAACACACTCATGGACTAAGGCAGAGGGAAAGAAAGAAAGAGAGAAAGAGAGAGAGAGAGAGAGAGAGAGAGAGAGAGAGAGAAAGGAAGAAAGGAAGAAAGAAAGGAAGAAAGAAGGAAACAGAGAGAGAAAGAGAAAGAAAAAGTATGGAAGGGAGAAGAATTTGCGAAGAGTCAACAGCCATGTATGCCAATAACTCTCTGAAACTTGGGGAAAGGGAGTGAAGGCTAAAACTTTGTCCAAAGACAGCACACTTCTTTTTTTCTTTTTGTTTTTTATTGTTTTGTTGTTGTTGTTGTTGTTTGTGTTCCTCTATGTAGCCCTGGATGTCCAGGAACTCTATAGAATTCAGTGTCCAGGCTGGCCTCAAACTCAGAGATCATGTGCCTCTGCCTCCCAAATGCCGGAATTAAAGCCATGAGCCACCACAGCCCCACCCCAGCACATTTCTTTCAAGGCAAGTTTTTTGTTCAGCTGGGTCTCTGAGGTTCAGGCCAAAAGAACAAGGTACTCCAACAAAGAGTGGGAGCAGGGGACAGATAGAATTGCCAAATTCTGCACATGCTATTATCCCCACCGAAAAGAGGCGCTGGCATCAAGTTACCAACAAAACCAGTAAAAGCCAGCTTGTCTCACTCACGATCAGTGAGCAAAACCAACCTTCTCCCTTGACACTGCAATAATCACTTTGAAAATTGAGGAGAGGACCACAATAACTACAAAAACTATAAAGAACCAGCAGTTAATTTACTTTGGTCCCCGGTGGGGCAATGGGCAAGGCTGTGGAACCTTTAAGAGGCGGAGCCTAGTGGGAAGTCATTAGGAGGAGCCGGGGTCCTTTTCCTAAGAGGGAATTAAGAACTTCTCTGGGGCCCTGGTTAATTAGTTCCAGAAGGAAAAGACAAGACCAAAGCCAGACCCTGCCCACTCACCAGCATCCTATCTTACTATGTCATCTCTTCTCTCACACTAGCTTACCTTTATATCATCTTTCAGGAGGTGACACAGCCATGGAGAGACCTTGCCAGAACTGGCACCATGTTGTTTGAACTTTCTGTCTCTAAAACTGTAAGCTAAATAAAGCTTTACTCTTGAAAAGGTATCCAGTTTCTGGTATTCCATGAATAATAACAGAAAAATGGGCTAATATATACACTCATAAGGACTTAAACTACAACAAAGCAGTGTCCCAAATCAGCAGAGAAATGGTGGCTGAGTTCAGTGTCACCCTAAGTGAAAAGTTTAACCCATATAGATACATACAAGGCTGGGGAGACGACTTAGTAGGCAACATGCCTGCTGTGCAATCATGAGGACTGAGTGTGGATCTCTAGTGTTTACGTTTAAAAAAAAAAAAAAATGGCATGGCCAGGTATGGCGATAAACACCTTTTATCCCAACACTCAGGAGGCAGGGGCAGGCAGATCTCTCTTGAGTTTGAGGCCAGCCTGGTCTACACAGAGAGTTCTAGGACAACCAGGTCTACATAGAGCCCCTGTCTTAACCACCTCTCTTCAAAAAGAAGAAAACTGGGCATGGCAGTGCATGTCTCTAGGGCTGGCAGGTAAAGACAGAAGGAGCCCAGGAGCCTGCGTGGACAGACAGTCTGACTGTTCCAGGTTCAGTGAGAAACCCTGCCTCATAAGAGAGCAACAGAAGATAATCAGTGTCCATCTGAGAGAGAGAGAGAGAGAGAGAGAGA
>NW_022196905.1:130638044-130647324 GCF_008632895.1 Mastomys coucha
TACACACACACACACACACACACACACACACACACACACACACACACACACACTATATGGTTACAGAAACGTAACTTCTTGTGATCCTGAATTTAAAAAAATTTTCTCGGGTAATTTTTGAGTGAAATACCACTAATCAGAAGCATGGGAAATTGACAGACCTGACCCCTGCAGAGTCCCACTCTCCTACTGACTAAAGGGTACTACAGGCAAAGCAACCACCAAACAACTGCGAGACTCCGGGACTAGATGGTAGCAGAGAAAATCAACAATGCTCCACTACGCGGAATACACAGATCTGCAGAGGGATAGCAATCCAATAAAATAAAAAGAAAGAAAGAAAAATGGACAGGAGCTAGAGAGCTGCCCTAACAGTTAAGAGGATCTGAACTAATTAGCAGCACACATACATCCAGTGGCTCACAACTGCCTGGAACTTCAGTTCCAAGGGATCTGACACCCTCTCCTGGTCTCTGTGGGCACCCACATATATATGTGGAGCACATACATACAATCAGGCACATACACACATAAATATGATATAAATTAAAATTGTTTTTAAAAAGTTGACAGGTTTCAAAACAAATGCACACAAGCTTAACCCCAGTACTTAGAAGGCAGAGTGGATGGATCTCTTGAGTTCCAGGTCAACCTAGTTAACCCAGAAGTTGGCCAGCCACAACTTTGACCACATAGACCTTAACTCAAAATTTAAAAAGGACAGAACTTATTACCAAAGAAGAAATCTACATAGCTAACAAGCATAGACTGAGGTTTATCACAAGTATGCGCACCCTGGTGAGCAGGAGAAATCACTAACTGCTTAAAAACATCAGGGTGTCAACAAGTGAATACTCAACAAATAAATGCTTGTACAAAATACTCCAAAGAAGGAATGGAGAGACAAGACACCTTCATTCACAAGTACAGTGGTACAGCCACTCAGGGGGGCAATCCAGGACACTCCAGGGGATATATGCAGCTCTGTTGGTAGAACATTTGCTTAGCACACATAAAGCCACGGGTCACCCCAAAAACAAGACAAAACAAAACAAAACACCAGCATTTGGCAAACACCTATAATCCCAGTACTTGTTGAAAGGCTGCAGCAGGATTATGAGTTCAAAGGCCAGCCTGGGCTACACACAAAAACCAAAGCAAAAGGAAAACTTTAAAAAATGAAATAAGTCCCAATGTAATAAGGACTGAGGGCTGACTAGCAAGGCAGGTGGGACAACACAAGTGCACAAGCCTACAGCATACATAGAACACAAGCCTACAGCATACACAGAACACAAGCCTACAGCATACATAGAACACAAGCCTACAGCATACACAGAACACAAGCCTACATCATACACAGAACACAAGCCTACAGCATACATAGAACACAAGCCTACAGCATACACAGAACACAAGCCTACAGCATACACAGAACACAAGCCTACAGCATACACAGAACACAAGCCTACATCATACACAGAACACCCTGAAGGCAGGCAGACAACAGGGACTTGGGTTTTCATGCCCACCTGCAAAGATAGAAACAGTAAGGATCGTTAACATAATAAATCAAGTCCAAGATGTTTCTGAACCTTCCAAGTCTCGTGGAACTGAGTTGCTAAAGGCCATGATTTCTGTCCCTGCTGAAGTTAAGGTGAAGGACTGAGAGCCACAGGCACACATTCCCAACCAGAAAGAACCTTGGTATTTCACTATAACTTAAAGAACCTGCCAATTTCATTCACAATTTACACCAGCATCTAATTATATTGAACTGAATATTAACTGTTCTAATTGCTTAATGTTTTATTGGCTGGAGCTAAAGTATGGAAGGACAGCTGGCATGGCAAATGGGATTCTGTTTGTCATTAGAAATGAGAACTGGGGGCACATGTCTCTCCCATACTCACATCTGCCACCCTGAGGACCGGCATGTCTCCAGGGCACTCCTCTGGGTCCACGCCAAGCTAAGGCCACCAGGAAAATCCTCCCAGGAGTTGGATTTTAATTATGACATCTTGTTTCAGAGTGCTTTTTCCAGCCAGACACAGTGGCACACACTGTAATACCAGCACTCCAGAGACAGAAGCAAGAGGGCTGTAGCTAGTTCAAGGCCAGCCTGATCTACATAATGAGACCCTATTTCAAAAAACAAACAACAAAAAGCTGGGTATGATAGTGCACACTTATACCCACAACCCTTGCAAGGCAGAGGCAGGAGGATTGCTGAAAGCTCAAGGCCAGTCTGGTCTATGCATCATGTTCTCTAGATAGTGAGACCCTGTTTCAAAACAAAGCAAAACAAAATAAAAACAAAAATAAATAGCACCTTTTCCCAGAGATTAGGGTTTTAGTTCAGTAGTGCAGCACTTGCATGCAAGGGCTTCAGCTTTAAGAAAGAACCAGACATGGTGGCACATCAGTCAGGAGGCAGAAACAGGTGGGTTTCTAAGAGTTTGACGACAGTCTAGTCTCTGTAGCAAGTTCTAGGCCAGCCAGGGATATAGTGATACCCTATTTCAAAATTAAAAAAAAAAAAAAAAGAAGAAGAAGGAAGAATTCTTTTCCAGCAGCAGGAATGGTGAGGAAATGTTTTCTCCCACCACAAGTGACTACAGGTGGCTTACTCAGTTCCTCAGAGCCACAAGGATCTCTCACTGTTCTACTCTGTGACTGTCACTCTGGCTTGAAGCTCACAAAACTGAGATGAGAGTGGCTTATCTGGGAAGCCTTTTCTCATACAGGCAAATCCGAAGGTAGGGAGCCACTATATCCCAGAGCCCCTTGCTGGTTATCTATTGAAAACCCAAAGTGAAGTATCCACACCTGAGCTTGGCTCTAGAGGGGGATGGGCATATGGGGTATAGAGGTACCCATGATGGATGTACTAGACAGCTGTGCAAGAACTGGAGAAATGTACTCTCATCCCAAATTGTTCCCCAGATGTTTCCACACAATCAACTTGCCAGCAGTAGCAGTTGGGGTTGGGTGGGTAAAGAAGTTTCAGGAGCAGATCAAGAGGGTTGTAAGGAGGAACACCAGACCAGGATAGAAGAACAAAGAACAGGCCAGGTGTTAAAATATGCACCGTGGAAAGAAAAATCACCCAAGATGCCCCAAAGCCACAGACTCAAGTTAAACACGTCACTGGAGACTTCAACAATTCTACTAAAAGTGTACTTAAGAAACATAAATGTATGCATTCACACTTGTGTGCAGGGCCTAGAGAGAGAGATCAGTAAAATGCTTGCAGTGCAGGTGTGAGGACCTGAGTTCAACCCCCAGCAGCAAAGTAAAAGCTGGCAAGGAGGCACCAAGCCTTATTAAACTCAGGAGTCAGAAGGTGGAGGAGAATCCCTGAGGCTCATTGGCCAGCAGTCCACCCAGTACTTAAGGTAGAAGCAGGAGGATCCCAAGGTGACCCTTGGTTAGTAGTGAGTTTGAGATAAGAAGGCCAGTCTGTCTGTTCCTTTTAACGATTCTCAAATTGTCTGCATTAACGTTTGCAGTGATGGGGATGAAAACTCAGGGCCTCTTGCATGTTATAAGAGTGCCTTACCAACAAGCAACTTCCTCCAGTCCAAGGGGAACATTTTCAAAGTAACCCCTTATGTGTGCAAGTTCCGCTCTCCCCTTGATAACCCAAACCATGTAATGCATGGGTTAACTGAAACTTCTGACTCAGCCAGAGTTTGGAGATGCAGGGCTCTTTCATGTGGAACAGGGCCCCACAGCAGGATACTGGGCTGCAGCTGAGACTGCCTGTCAAGTGCGGCCTTAAAGAATCTTCTAAGAAGATACCCTAAGCCTCTAAGCAGGAAGCAGCTCTCAAAAACCCCAGGCACTAAGGGCCACTTGGGTGCTGTGTGTAGAATCTACTTCAGACACTTCCAGGAAGAAGGTGGTGGCAGATTCATTCATCAAGCAGGCAGCTCAACAAGGAGAGACTGCTGGGACAATCCTGCACCTCCTATCAGAGGGACAGGTCAAATGCCTGGTTTTAGCAGGGAGAGTCAATTGATGTGAAGGGACCTTTAGCAAGAAAGAGACCCTCTTTCTCATATAAAGCAGAACTTTTCAAAAGGGCAGGGTTTTTTTCCTGATTTTTGTTTTTAAGACAGGGACTCCTGTGCCACAGGCTGGCTTCAAGGTCACTATATAATCGCAAATAACCTTGAACCTCTGATCCTTGTCTCCCTAGAGCTAGGTTCACAGGCACACACCATAAGCTCTGTTTACATGGTGCTGGGGATGGAACCTACAGCTTTGTGAGCTCGAGGCAATAACTCAACCTATGAGCTCCATCTCCAGCCAGGAAAGAGGTTTTTCTAAAGTCTGCAAACTCAGAGCTGTGTTGTGGGGGTCTAACAGTTCTGTTTCTATACCTAAGGCCTGCACCTTGTATTCCTGCAAACGGTACCACCGGGGACATTTTTACTTCTGTCTTCGTTCCCTCATGCCACAGAGACTCTCATGCTGTCTCCTCCTCCTTTAGTTGCCTTCCTTCCCAAATCTGGAATCTTCAAGTGCACTTGCATGCACCTGCCTTTATTCCCCAGGCAAAAAGAATCCCAGAACATGGCCCTAGCTTCCTGGGTCACCCTGCCACTTGCTTTCAGAGCTGTAGTCCTTTATATCAACCTCATCCTAAAACAGCCTTTCCCTTCAGGGCCTGTCATCACCTCCCTTTCTGCATGCCACCAGTGGAGCTATCCCAAGGAAGGGCCTGAGAAGTCATAGCCAGCCAGGCAGGCAGCCCTGGTGCCATTGCTGCAATGCCTGCCAGCAAGTGTCTGTTCTGATACCTAGTAGACACAAACCCCCCACCAGTATGTACCTGACTTGCCACCAGGTATCATTATAATTAGTCACTGTAATTGAAGCTGAACACAATTAATTACATAATTTTTGAAGTGTTCAAGTTTAATTCCATTAGAATTACATCATGAAACCAGGGAATTACACAGGATTACCAACAAAAAAGCAAATAAGGATGAATGAAAGAAACTCCAGGCTGACTCCCCACATGTCTGACTCACAGCCAAGGCTGAAGCAGAGCCCATCACCACACCTGTTTTAAATAAGCCTGTGGCAGCCAGCCAATTGGATATCGTAAGGACCCACCTCTGAAAGGACTCACAACCTGCACCCCAAACACTATCAACACAGGCTTGCTGGATGCTCAGTGTCAGTATAACACTGAAAACCATTCCCTCTGAGGAAGAGTGGCCTCTCTCATAGATGCCATTCCCCAACCTCGGTCTTTTAGGTCCAAATGACATCCTAGTAGAAGCCATTCATCTGTTCCATTTCTGTCATGGCCTCTCCCAAAATGCCAAATTTGGGTACATTCAGTCTGGGATGGGCACTGGCCTGGCCCTCCCCATTATCTCCTGCAGAGTCTAGCAACACCACACACAACCTCCCAGCTCAATTCCTTGCTGCCCATCTATTCTTGCTGTGGTCCACCCTTCATATGGAGCTTCTGGAAGAATATTTTGCAATGCAATCTAAGCCTTCAACTATCTCTTTTCAATTTAGAAATCAGTTGTTTCTCCAGGTCTTGGAAAACAGACATGCCTTCCAGGGCCAGTGCTGCAGACCCTGCTTCATTTGTCCTTAGAACCGTAGGTAATGGCCCACAAGCTGCCACTCAGTTCTTCACCTGTTTCCTGTCTCACCTACAAGAATGTAGGCTCCTGAGTGGCAGCAGTTCCTTGAGGTTCCAGAGCACAGCCTAGCTTAGCACAGAAGCAGGAAGTTCTGCATATTGCCTAAGCAAGTGGCTGGAGAAAGAGGCAAGGCCCATTCTTCAGAAGCTGCCGCCCCTCAGCCTGGTGCACAGCGATACTCTGCCTCGAGATCTCTCCCCAGCAGAAAAGGGGGTTACTTCATGTTGAAAAAGATCTGAGGCAGCCAGACACCAGGAGACACACTCAAGAAGCGAGCAGAGGGCTGCACAGATGGATCAGCTGGGAAAGTGCTTACTATCCAAGCATGAGAGCCCAAGTCTGATCCCCAGAACCCACATAAAAAGCCAGGTTAGTGAAGCCCTACAATCCCAGTGCTGGAGAGATGGAGTGAGGCTCACTGGCGAGCCAGCCTGCTTGATGAGTTCCAAGCAGTGAGAGACTCTGTCTCAGAAACCAACGTGTTGGCCAGGCATGGTGGCACACACCTTTAATCCCAAGCACTCTGGAAGCAAAAACAGGTGGATCTCGGAGTTTGAGGCCAGCCTGGTCTACAGAGTGAGTTCAAGGACAACCAGGACTATACAGAGAAACCCTGTCTCAAAAAAACAAAAAAAAAAACAAAAAAAACAAAACCAAACAACAAACAAAAGGTGTATTAAGAAATGATAGCCAAGGCTGTAATTTAGTTTCCATAGGTAGATGCACATATGTGCGTACACACCTGCACACGTTCTAGCACACACACACACACACACACACACACACACAAGCAAGGACAGACCAAGTAACTTGTGGAAAATACAAGCTGATCCAGAAACAAAACAAATTGTGTTTTGTTGGTGTTATTTCAAAAACCAACACACATATTTACATATTTTCTCTTTTTTTGTTATATTTTTTCCTTAACTTCATCATTTCATAATAAACTACTGTCATCCCCAACCCCAATCAAGGTCTGCAAGATGGATCACCAGGTAAAGGTGCTTGCTGCCAAGTATGACAACCACAGTTTAATTCCTGGAGCCCAAATAGCAGAACAAAAGAACTTCCAAAAGTAGTCCTCTTATCTCTACATATGTTATACTCTGTGCACTCTCCTATACACATATACACACAAAAGAAGCAAGTATAAATCATGTCAAGTACATCAGGCATGCAATGTTGTATAATTTTCTGAATCCAGTCATCCAAAAGCTCAGATCCCAGTAATCAATCACTGAGAAAGTAAGATGTATAGTGTCACCGTGACTAGGATGCTCTCAGAAAGTCACCCAATATCCACAACAGGACGCCATCCCTTCCTGCAAGCTAAAAACAGCCCCCTTGACAGGGTGCTGTCCTGAGGATATCAGAGGACTTGAGTGGCTCTGCCACCACAGCAGGTACTACATCAGCTTGACTCCCAGGGTCCCTGGCCAGCAGAAGGTTAAGTACTCACAGTACCAACAGCAACTCCCTTCCCAGCACCTAGATGTTCCGCAGTGAAGGTCTCTCCCAAAACTCATCCAACATAGCTGTGAGCACGTTACATGGGGCTGGTGAGTTAAAAAAGAAGGCTTCTTTCAGCCCCAAACGTCTGATGAAGTTTGCATGCAAGAGTGCAGTATCTTGGGTAGTGCTTCCTTCCAGCTAACAAGGAAGCAGAGTGTGCAAGCTAGGAAAGTCACAGCAACAGTAAGTCTACCTGAGGTTGGGATTTGTGTCTCAGGTCAAGGGAAGGCCAGGTTTCACAGAGCACTCCCTGTGGGGCAACCCAACCAGGTCCCACTTCACTCTCCAGCTACTTAGTAAGCCAGACAACCCAAAACTCTTCTCAGGCAGCCCACAGGAGGACCCAAGAGTCATTCTCCCTACACAGTGGAATTTGTACATCCTCCACAGAGCTGTGTATAGATATCATGGAATAAACCAAGGGTCTAGGCCATGACCCTCTAGTGCTCAGTGCCCAGGAAATGAGGCCTGGAAGTGGGAAAAAAGAAACTCCCTGTCCTGTCACCAGCAAACATACACTGGCTACAGTTTATAAAATCCAGCCTGTGAGCAGCCTGTCCCTTCCCTTCTCATTCCTTTCACCTGACATGAGAGTCCCTAGATCCAGAGCTGGGAAAGTTAAAGTGGGGAGGACAGAGGTATACCAAATTCAAGCTAAACTAAAGTCTGCAAGTAAAGAAATTTTACCCATTCCATCTCCAGCAAAAATAGACCGGTCTCTCTGTGTCTGCCTCTCTGTCTCTGTCTGTCTGTCTGTCTCTGTCTCTCTCTCATGTTCTGTCTCTGTCTCTCTCTCCTCCTCCCTCGTTTTTTTTTTTTTCTCTCTGTCCTTGGTACCCTGGGCCTCTCACATTCTAGGAAAAGCTCTATGCTGAGCTGTATTCCTAGCCCACAAAGCCCCCCCCCCCCAAAATCTACCATAGGCTCCAAACTCTGGGTCTCAGTCCATCCCTGTACACAGCATCACTCTTTTGCCCAGACATCCAACAAACTCCTGAAATCCCAAAAGATTTCTGGAAATCCCTCTTCCCTTTGCTGGCCCACTCCCTCCACTCTGCTCCTTCAGTGGCAGTCCATACCCCTGGACCATCCTGCTTCTCTCAGATCCCACCTGCTACCCTTGCTTCTGCAGATCCATGCAGATGTTTGCTTGTACAGACAAACAATGATGTTACCAGCAAAGAAATATCCTAGGTAGAGCTTTCTTGGAGTAACGAAAAAACAGAGAAAGTGTGGACTATGAAGGCCGCTGCTCTGAACCAGGGCTGGCCGGGCGCCAAGCCCACGAGAGCTTCTGGGGAATGGGCCGCTGCAACACATTCCTCTGGCGCAGACACCCAGACCTGAGCACTTCTGGCTCCAGGCTCGCTCTGACAGTTGCTGGGTTCTAACAACTAGATGGCAAGTGAAGGAGGCACCCTCCCTCTCAGGCTGCACGTAGACTTGATAACAAATCTCCAGCATAAAACTGTTCTATCCAACTTCATTTTTTAAGTAGAGTTTTAGGGAGCTGAAGACACGTCTCAGTTGGTAGTGCTTGCCTACTATGCATGAGGTCATGAGTTCCATCCCCAGTACGAGGGGGTAGGGGGATGGGGGGACCTACATGGATTTGAACCAACATGTACAAAAAAGGAAATTAATAAATAAGAATACAAATCAAACATAGTCCTTCAGTAGGTTTCCAAGTATAGTCATTTTAATAGAACTGCCCTAACTTCCATGATATTAAGAACCAGATCTCAGCTGGAATGCAGTTCTGTGGGAGTGTTACCCTAGCGTGGGCAACGCCCAGGGTTCAATCCCCAGCACCAAAGGGGGGAAAAATCAACTTTGCATTCTAAAATTAACTCCTTGAGTATCCCCAGCAGAGCATGGAAAGGCCAACCCCTGAAAGAGGCCACAGTTCTCACACAACACTTTCCAATTGTGCACAGTCCTAGGAGAGAGTATGGCAGATAGTGTGCATGTAGAACCTAAAGTGGACAGCAGGTGCCACACAAGTCAGGATGGCTGGATGCTGACCCAGCAGCCATCTGATGCACTCAAGGAAAAAGACAGCAATTGGAAGACAGCTCAGAGGGCCCTCCCCC
>NW_022196905.1:130647335-130656737 GCF_008632895.1 Mastomys coucha
CCCCCAGCCACTAATAACTGTTTCCCAGGAACCCCCTGCCCCCATACTTGGCCTTCCTTGCCCGCTGCAGCCCCAGGCACACTGACAAAGCCTCCTCCTTGCCATTCAGTCGGCCTCATCCCAAAGGGAGTCTGCCACTCCTCCAGAGTAGGAGGAAGAGCGGGAAGGAATGCATGCAATCAGGCTGAAGCCTCAGATGGATGTGCAGAGGAAGCTGCTCGGGGCAATGTCCACACACTAGGAAGACTCTGGGTTTGCTTCTGCTGGAATGAAAGGTTTGGATGCAGTAAAGACAGACATCTATCAGAAATTCTGTCTGCCAGCCTGGGGAATGTGGTCTCCATTCCATGCCAGAGTAAGCTGCTGTGGGTGTTTACGGACAGGTACAACATGATGAAATCAATGGTTTGAGAAGATTCATCTGGCAGCTGACTGCCGTGGATTTCAACCTGCTTCGAATGGACAATTTTGAAACAAGTAAAGATTACAAACTTAGGTAGTGTGTGTTAGAAAAGACAAGATCTCACCAGCAATAAACAACCTCTGAACAGTGTGTGTGCATGCACATACACACACACACACACACACACACACACACACACACACACACAAAGATTTCATTAAACTATCATCAAACTATGGGATGACAACATAATTACATACCAACACGAAGCCATGTAAAACAACTGCAACCCACTTCTAACTCCCTGACAATGACCTTCAACCATAACTGGCCATATCCTTCCTTTCCCAACCCCACGTTGTACTGACAAACCAAAAATGCCCGAGCTGAAGACAATAGTGGACAAGGTGGAAAAGGAAGGCAGTTCCTTCCCTCTGGGATGGCCAGCTTCAGGTGACAATGTATCACTGTAGTATGGTAGGGCCAGATAAAGCACCGGCCGCCCTACAGGTTCCCTGTGCTCAGGCAAAGGCTCATCACCTGCAAGAAGTTCTTAGCAGCAGTCAGCCTACCGAGTAGAAACATGATCCCAACTTGAACCTGTCTCCCACTTGGCTGGAAGATGTGAGAGCATGGGCTGTTACGAAAGCAAGAAACTGAGGTAAAACTGAAATAGGCAAGCCAGTCTGTGAGTGTCCTGACACTGGCATGAGTGCAGCTCCCACAGCCAATTGCCCCAATTTTCTGTTCCAACGCCTGGCAGCTGTAACACAGAATGTAACTAGGCTCTGTTCTGAGTTTAAGGTCTGTGTGCTAGGATACATAGTTTTGTTTTGTTTTATTTTGTTTCCATTGAAAAGGTCTAAGAGGGCTGGCAAGATGGCTCAGCGGGTAAGAGCACTGAGTGCTTTTCTGAAGGTCCTGAGTTCAAATCCCAGCAACCACATGGTGGCTCACAACCACCGGCAATGAGATCTGACGCCCTCTTCTGGTGTGTCAGAAGATAGCTACAGTGTACTTGTGTATAATAAAATAAATCTTTGGGCTGGAGTGAGCAGGTACTGAGTGAGCGGAGTTGACTGGAGCGAGCAGGGCTAACCAGAGCAAGCAGAAGTCCTAAAATTCAATTCCCAACAACCACATGAAGGCTCACAACCATCTGTACAGCTACAGTATACTCACAGACATAAAATAAATAAAAAGAAAGAAAGAAAGGGTCTGAGCAGCGCCCCCTGCTCTTGGCGAAGGCAGCCCAGAGCAATATGCCGTGGAACCACAGCAGTTCAAGTTCTAGACCAACCAGCATGGGGAGAACAGAAAGAACAGAGCACAGCCTGGAGGCATTCTTGGCTATATAGCCAGTGCTAGGCCAGCCTGAAATCATGTCTCAAACCATAAAATGGCTGGTCACAACAGCACACCCTGTTGGGATATGTTGAAGAAGCTGAGATAAGAGGATCAAAACATTAAAAAAATAAAATAGCCGGGCGGTGGTGGCGCACGCCTTTGATCCCAGCACTTGGGAGGCAGAGGCAGGCAGATTTCTGAGTTCGAGACCAGTCTGGTTTACAGAGTGAGTTCCAGGACAGCCAGAGCTATACAGAGAAACCCTGTCTCAAAAAAAATAAATAAATAAATAAAGAATAAATAAATAAAAATAAAATAAAACAAAAGAATAGATTGAGCCAGAAGCACAGCTTAACAGGTGAGAAGTGCTTGTCACACAATCCTCAAGACCTGAGTTTGATCCCTAGCACCCCAGTTAAGAGAGAAAACTAACACCAGAAAGTTGTCCTCTCACCTACATGTGCATGCACACACAAACACACATACACACATGCGCACGCACACACACACACACATGCATATACACTTCATACATTTAATAATAAAAAAATTTTTTAAAACAAAAATGTTTTAATGTATTTGTTTCACCAGTATCTGCCCAGCCTTAGGGAATGACACAAGAAAACAGTGATCAGAGCAAAAGAATGTAGACATCTCCAAGAAAAAACAAAAAAACAAAAAACAAAATCCTTTCCAAACCTCAATTAAAAGAAAAAAGTTGTAATGTCTAATCTCCTCAAGAAGTAATTTAAATTTTCATTTACATCTTATCTTACAAAAATCTCAAAATAAGGAAGTACCACAAATACTTGGTTTAACAAAAACAGTTGTCATAACACTGAAGATGACAAGATGACGCATCTGGCAGGGCAGGAGCAGAGCAAGAATGACAGGCAAAGGTGACAGAGCTGGGGCTGCCTTGGGAAGGCTAGGGCGGCTCCACAGTAGCCATTCCTTACCCATCAGCCCCCAGGCCTTGCTGAGGTTTGCAGCTCCCAGCTCTTGAAAAACAAATTTGCCTTCCAGGCCCAAAAAGAAGGTTCAGCCAATAAAGGCACATATCACCACATATCACCTGAGCTCCATCTCTGGGACCTCATGGTGGAAGGAAAGACCTCGCTCCCAAGTTGTCCTCTAGCCTTACTCTTAGTACATGCACATCGTTTGCCTTCTGTGTCATTTACTAACTTATAAAAAAGCCTAGGGCAGGGGTATATGAGCACCTATGTGTACAAGCACTCAATGCAGAGGCCAGAGGGGAAAGAAAGCAGGTTCCTCCTTCCTCTCTCCCTTTCCAGCTTATTTCTGAGACAGGTCTCTCACTGAACCTGAAGCTCATCTTTTGGCTGGGTTCACTAGGGAACTCTGGGGGTCAGTCTGTCTCTTCTCCCATAACCTGGAGTTCCAGGCATGCTCCTCATACCCTATTTTTGTACAGTTGCTGAGGATTTAAAGTAGGTTCTGTTTGCCTTCTCAGCAAGGGCTCTTACTCACCGAGCCATCTCCCCAGGCCCCATCTTACTAACTTTCATCAAATCAGTTTTTAACATAGTAAACATGGCAATAAACCACAGTACTCAGAGGTCCAAGAGAACGACCTAATGAGCACTTAAAATGAGTTCACATGGTTTTGAATCTTTAAAACATCAAATCACATTAGAAAACAAAAGTCACAATTTATTAAGGAGAAAGACCCAATTGAAAGAACCTTGCTTAGAGGAAGGCAGTAGAAAGAAGCTCTTGAGCTGTGGCTTTGATGTATGTTTTACTTTTTCAGTCAGGGCCTCACTTAGCCCAGGCTGCCCCCAAACTCTATGTATTCAAGGACGGCTTCTGATCATCCCTCATCTACCTTCCCAGTATAGGGATTTATGGATATGCACCATAGTGCTGGGTGTGGCATCTAGAGCCTGGTGAGGTGGCAGGCACTCCACCAAACTGCACTATATCCTCAGCCCTCACTTTGGTTTGTTTATATGCCAGGTAGAGAGATCTGAGAGCCTCTTCCATCTTTAAAAAAAAAAAAAAAAAAAAGCTGTCAATACCCAAATACATTTTAGTGACAGTATGAACAGTATTCTACTGCTCGATTCTGTAATATTCACTTAAGAAAAAAACTATTTTGTCCATTTGTTTCTCCCTTAACATAACTCGGGATGCCTTGCAAGCAACCATAGGCACCTTTTTACAATGTTAACTGCATTTCCTTATTGAGCAAGTACAACTGCAGCTTCGCTCGAGGTAATGTGAAGAACCAGCTACTCCGCAGCTTGGAGCTCAAGCTCTAGTAACTTCCTGCAGCATTAACTGCATAAATCAAACACTTGAGAGCATCCTTGATTTCAAAGCAGGGTGAATGGAGTTAGGCTGCAGACTGGGGTGTCTATCTTAGAAAGGTGTGGCCTACCTTCCCGGCTCTGCTTTAATGGAAGGAAGCAGGACCTAGTCAGTTTTACTCAGTGTGAATCTCCTCCTAGGCTACTGCTTCCTTGTTCTCAGGGTGTCTTCCCAGTAGCCTTCGGTCTGACTTCCTTTCCTCTCAGAGACACCCCCAACCCGGAGTTCTATTACCCATTTCCCATGGCCCAAGGCTCTATGAAACACAAAATACCTGTCAAATGCCTGCGGCCTCCAACAGTAAGAAAAAAGAAATCAGATGAAAATTAAGAAATTGACATCTCTTACTTACTGTAACTTTTTTCAGCACTGGGATGGAACCTTTGGATTCTTATATGCTAGGCAATCCATCTACCCGCCACCCACAGCCCTAAAAATCTTTTGTTTGTCTGTTTTTCAGACAGGATCTCACCGGAGCTCACTATGTAGACTGGGCTGGCCACAAACTCCAAGATTAACCTGCCTTAGGCTGCCTGCCCAGTGCCAGGATAAAAGGTGTGTGTACCACCATGCCAGACACAGCGTTAAAACCTGAAGAGGTTTACAATGAACTAGACATCTTTCAAAAACTGTGTTCACCCTCGGATTTTTTGTAACTGTATCATTTAATGTGAACGATATCATAGCACTTTTTAGGAACTCAGAAGCATTCTGAGTACAGCACCACAGAGGCCAAGAACACAGGGTCCGTCAATCCCAGGCCCCTCTCTGCAAGGATACATACACCCTCCTCTGCCAAGCAGTGCTCTCCTCACCAGCTTTCTCAGAACTCAGAAAAGAGAGACAGGGCTAAGAACAGTGGTTCATGTCTATAATGATAGCATTAGGAGGTGGGGGCAAGGCAGGAAGATTTGTATTTGAGGCCAGCTTGTTCTATAAAGATCCTAACAACAAATTAACAAATAATTTAAAAAGTGCAACTAAAGAAAGCCAAAGACATGACCAAGACCAACAATGTCAGATGATCCTTAGCAAAACCCAGTAACTACAGACACAGGAAGACCTGACTTGGAACAGATAGAAACTCAAGGCCACCAAGTAGCTTTCAAGAGCACACCCTCAGAAACTGAAATGGAAAACTGTCCAACAGTTCTCAGGGGACTGTGGCACTGGTGTTAGTGAAAAGGCACCCCAGGGCAAGCACACCTTCTCAAGGCTTTCAGTGAGGATTCCATGTGACATGTAGGATCTTTAGGTAAAGGGACTTGTCACTGACCTTAACTCACCATCAGGCTATCATAAGATGTAAACTTATTCTTCCATTAAAAAAAAACAAAGCTAGTGGTATGCCTTCTTTAACCTCAGCACTCGGTAAGCTAAGGCAGGTGTATCTTTGAGTTTGAGGCCAGCCTGGTCTATGAGTTCCAGGACAGCCAGGGCTATGTAAAGAGACCCTGTCTCAGAAAAACAAAACAAAAACCAAAACCAAAACCAAAAGAAGAAAAGAAAAAAAAAAAAAGATCAATTATGGCCTCTGAGATCCTTTTTCTCTCAAATATGACTAGGATGTCCAGGTGAAGAGTAATATGGGGTAAGGAAAGGCTGTGGCCTCTCTTCAAATACCACCAACAAAAATGAATAACCACCAGCAGTGCCCCTCCACTTGGCTACGGTCAGACTCATGTGCAAGAGTCCAAGAGTTCCACCTGTTTCCAATTAGATACCAGAATTGCTGGAGTGTTTAAACTACATTTGCTTGCTACTTACACAAAACAAGTTTTCCAGGTTTTTTTTTTTTTTGAATGGTTAAAATATGTTAAAATGAGATTAAGGGTCTGGTTTAAACAATCAGAGGCAGGGGAATTTCAATTGAAACCAAAACTATCTCTCTGCGGCAGCAATAACCCAGAGCTTCAGACAAAACAAACGGACGAGGTAGACACATTTCTGCCGCTGACAATGACTAATAAAAATCAGACTTTCCTTGGGAAGGGCAACTATACTTTAAAGCTACATATTAAATTTCAAATAAATCTAAAATGATTCCTATAGTCACTTACAACCCTATATATCAGAATAACTTACTACAGTAGCCTTGACCAGGCATTTGTGTTATGGACCAGCAAGATACATGAAATTTTCATAAACTATAAAAGGAACCAAGAGCAAGAACGGAGCCTGTCTCTGAAAGGTTTTTCATATGATGAAATTTCCCCTAACAAATCTACCCTCCTTTCGCCTCACTGTGGAATGGAGACATAGGACTTCTATCTCTGGCCTTGTTTTTTCTACACCCTCAGAAGAAGCTCTGATCATCAATGGAAAGCTCCCGCACACTGGTAGGTTTTTCTTCTTGACTATCAACTGAGAAGGGATTTTTAAAACTTCAATATCCTGGGCTCAGTGGGGTGGCCCAGACAACAGGTCAGCTAGGGGTATGAGGAGAGAGTAATTCTTGGGTAGACAGAGTTGTTGTTCCCCTTTCCAACGTAGACTCGAGTGCTGATGGAAGACAGGCCAAACAGCTTCCATGCACTCAGCCCCATCAAGAGCTACTGCATTTATTTTATCCTTGCACTGACTAGTGCCTTTAAAAAGGGGGGGGGGGCCTTCACCCAAGCAAAAGCTTTGAGCAACTGATAATAACCCTTCCCACAACCAGACTCCTAAGACACCTATATTAAAAGAACCAAGCAAAGAAACCAGGAGTGTCCTGCATCATTTGTTCGTTCATTGTCCTATCAAAGGCACTAACTAAATGGGGTATTTTAATTGAAATTATATACTTATTACAAGAAGCAGTGTTGGGCTGCAGGAACACATATACAAACACCAATGTGAGCGCTTCCAGAAGTGGAGGGGGGAAAACGCAACCAGAAAATAGACTTGCAGCAAAAACTGAGTTTGTTCTCTGACTTGAGAAAAGAACATTTTTGAAGTTCACTTTTGCAGAGGATTCTCAATAAAGAACAGGTCGAACTACAAAGAAAGTACCCCGAAGGGATACAGCCATAGGCCGGCCCCATCCCCTCAACAGTCAGAGCTCCACTAATCCGAAAACAAGTTACAAGAGTTAAATATACCTCTTCTCAAACATGTATTTAAGAGATACATTTATACAATGGTGTTTCTCTTTTTTTTAAAAAAAAAAAAAGTTGGTTTTTACAAGTCTGAGACAGGATGGAAACTTGTTCAACTCGTCTTAGCAACACTCGGGCACTCTTAACTTTTTGCAGTACAAGCCTTGGTTAGGGATGAGAAAGGAAACAGGCTAGTTTTCAGAAACTCTCTTCAGGGGCATACATCCACTTCAAGTCCCCAAGTTGTCTTAAGACCCAAGAAGCAGGGGAATAAGAACCTGGCGCTCCCGGGAGCACGGGGACCTACTGCTCCTTACCTAGACCTAAGCCACTCCTGCCCTGCCAAGAGACTCAGCCAAGACCTACACTAAGCTCCCAGAGTAACCTAAAGAATACTCACCCAAAATCCCCCAGCTCCCCATCAGGGAGAAAAGAAGAACCTCAACCAGATACCAACTCAAAATTCCTGGACCCCTTTGCAGATAAAGGAGCAGTCCAGACTCATACTTGGCCTTTGGCATTCCAAGTTCAAGAAAAGCTGTCAAACTTTGTCCATCCAGGGAAGCAGCTGAAACGACCTAAGGCCAAATCATTATCTACCAATAGGCTCCTTGACAAGAACAGAGCTTAAACTGAATGGTTTGTTGTGACTTTAAGATCAACATAAAGTTCATTCATGTCAACCATAAGGGAAACTTTCCATGAAGCCATTTGCTTAAATGTCCTCAAGATCCCCAGGAACGCTAATCCATGGGTGGCTGGGGGGGATGACACTGAGTTCATAAAATCTAATAACTCTCAAAATCATTTTTCTGGACTTTGGTAATGTGTAATAAAAGAACTTTATTGATATTAAACTAGGATGTCACATGGGGGGGGAATTAAGGTTTCTTAAAATTCCACAACGGGTTTTACAGTAAGCACAGGAATTAAATTATGGTAAAAGGGAGCTATTTTTACTAAAATAGGGTAGACCAATTAATCAAAAAATGCCATCCGGCTGTGTTCATTACATTCAGGAATCTAATTTACACAATAGACTATGGAGTAATCCATTTTAGTCAATAAATACTCAAACTTCTTTAAGCTTTAATCTTATCAGAAATACATATTTCACATAGCCTTCCTAGTTAAGAGAGAAATGGGAGGAAATTTCATAATGAGTATGAGTCTGCCTTATCGTCCTCACGTAGGCAAGGGCAGAAAAAGCAAGCACAGTTAAAAGTTGTTTCACTCCACTTAGAAATGTTTTAATCCAATCGGCTTCGTTTCCTACAGGCCTACATGCGGAGTTCGTTTGTTTCAGACTCCTAAGGGTGCTGTGGGTTAATAAATATCACCAGTCCTCCGGCTTAGAAAAGTTCACTCAAGTTCATGTTCAAGCACACTTTAGAGTTGGGAGCAAAGGCGGTTCCCTAGAGATGTTATGGAACACACACACACACACACACACACACACACACACACGCACGCACGCACACGCGCGCGCACACACATACACACAGGGCAAGGTTGCCTCTTTAGACCACAAGACTGTCCCCTCTCTCTGGTGTCCCCAATGATCGAAGCTCTTGAGGGCTCATTTGCCTCTCACCTTCAACTTGGCTCCGGCTACGCACAACATCCACCTGGCAGAATCCCGGGGCTGTCCAGGCGCCGCGAAGACGGAGCTAGCACTAGCAGGGAGGACCCCGAGGGCGAGCAGCTGGTTCCGATGAGGGGTGGCAGGCAGAATAGCATCCTCTGGGCACGCCGGCAGCTCTGCCGCGGATTGGGAAGCCCCGATACCATCCCCTCGAGGCGATGGGGAACCACAATCAGTCTCCTTACAGTCCAGCGGGGCCCCCGGGGCTTTGCTTTCGAGAACCGGGCTGGAGAAGGCAGCTCGGAGCGGACCTGACGCCTGCTCCATAGCTCCCGGGGTCCCTTTGCAGAGAGGACAGAACACACCCCTCGCGAAAGAAAGTGAGGGGCTGGAGTGATGCAAGCGATCGGTCACCGAGGGGGGAGCCCTGGAAGTCCCTGAGACACGCAGCTAAGTCTGTCTGCACCGATCGGTGACCTGGGAGGAAAAGCGCCCCGAGACCGGATCTCGCAGGGGCCTGCGCTCGGTAGAAAGTTGCAGCCTTCCTTCTGCACCTTCTCCCTTCTCCGGGGACGATCCAGCACTCTGCGCGACCCACTGGCGGTCCCCCTCCCCCGCAAGTCAAGTTTTTCCCTTCCAAAGCTTCCCCC
>NW_022196905.1:130656747-130674364 GCF_008632895.1 Mastomys coucha
CACTTTCACGCAGCAGACACACAAAAGAGCGCGGGGCTTGCGGGTTGGCCCCTGGACGTAAACAAACGGGGTGGGGGGAGGGACCCGCCACACCGGGTAGCCGGTCCCCTGGCCGGGTCGACACCGGTTGACAATCCCTTTTTACGGCAGTAGTGGAAAGAGGAATATGGTGGCGGCTGGGCCCAAGGGGGACCGATCGAGGAGCAGCCAGGAGCTCCAAGCCACCCGCCGTCTCCACGACAAGGGGCCACCCGCCAGCCTGGCCGTCGCCGCCGCCGCCAGCCGCCGGTGGCCGATCTGACCCTCCCCCGAAGCCGGCGGCACCACAGCGCCACCAGCTCCAGCTCCGCCGCGCCGGCGGGGCAGTGGCGGCGGCGGCGGCGGCGGCGGTCCGCGACTCTCTCCTCCAGGAGACAGAGGAAAAGAGAGAGAGGAGAGAGAGAGACAGGCGCTTCACCCCCCACCAGCAACTCCCCACAAACTTTCCCCGGGAATACGCCGGGGCTGAGCCGCGGGGAAGGAAAGACGTGACTGGCGCGAGGGCGACGAGCGTCCCGCAGCTCCCCTTCTTTGCAAACCCCACCACCCCTCCAAGAGCCACCCCGTGGCGTGGCGCGTCCCCCTCTTTAGCGCGCGCGAGTTCCCACAGAGCCCCCGTGGTGGCGGTGGGGGGGAGGACCGCCGCTCCCCCCCCCCACTGCTTGCCACCGGGGTCCCGCGACAACGACAGCGCGCGGGGTCGGCGACGGCGGCGGAGAGGACGAGGAGGAGGAGGAGGATGGCGATGATGGTGGGGAGGAAGACACCCCTCCGGGGTTGAAGGGGGCAGACACCGGGGGGCAAAGATGTTGGTGGCGGCTGGCGGCTCCGGCGCCATCTTGGGCTGATCGATGAATTGAACAAAGAGGATCAATTTCTGATCAGGCCGAGTGATCAATGAGAGCCGGGGAGCCCGAGGGACTCGTCGCCGACTCGGCCCCGCTCTTCTCCCGGCACCCCCCTCCTGCTTTCCCCCGTCGCCTCAGCACCCCCGCCAGGGCCCTGGCAGCCCGGAGTGTCACCCTCCTTCCAGAGGGAGGCCGCGACCGCCCGCCGCCCTCACCCCCCGGGCGCGAGGCCGAGCGCCGAGAAGCCTGACCTGCAGCTGCTGTAAATCAAAGCGCTTCCAATATTGAAACATCGATCCCACATTGGCCGCCATCTTGAGACATATTGAGACGGAGTGAGAGGCTGATAGAGAGGGGGCTGGAGTTCAGGAGCCGCCAGGAGGCAGCAGGCGGGCGGGCGCCAAAACCCGGCCTGGAGCCGGCCGCCGCCTCAGCCACCGCGGACGCGGACTCCTTCCTCACGGCGCCGCCGCCGCCGCCGCCACCGCCTCTGCCGTGGAGTCCGGGAGCCTGAGGGAAACGCGGCGGCGGCGGTGGCGGAGGCGGCGGCGGCCTGGACGCGCGCGCGCCGCGCTCTCTTCCCCGCAGCCCCAGCGCGGGCATCCGGGGCCCTCGCGACCCCTCACCCTTTTTCCCGCGCGCCCCGCCACACGCCCCCCTCCCCGGCCGCGCTGCGACCCGACGGCGGCCCGGCCTCGAGGGGGCGCTGCAGGGTCTCCGGGACCGGGACCGGGACCCTGCAGCTCACCTAAGGGATGCCCTCCCCAACCCCCGCCTACTCCACTCCGGGAAAGGTCGCGGTCGCCGCTGGCCACCGCTTTGCGTCCCCCTCGCTCTGCGTGCGGACCGTGGGCTGTGCTGCGGCGCGGGCGCTGCGCTCTTCTGCACCGGGCGCGCCGAGCGTGCAGAGCCCACCTGAAAAGCCCGCGCGGGGCCCAGACCCCACCGGCCATCCCTCGCGCCCCGGGGCTGCGGAGGACCTCCCTCCGCTCCCCTGTGCGCTCTAGCGGGGGGTGGGGGGGGACCTCCAGACCACAGCGGTCGCGAACAATGTTTCATTAGTCAAGGAAGTGCAAACTGTGTCATGGTGTGGAAGGCGGGTGGCGGGGCTGACCACCCAGCCTCGGAGCCTGCCGCCGCGACTCCCATTCAGGTCCTACACACGTGAGCTGCAGTCCCCCCAACTTGCACCGGGACGCAGCGAGCGGCCTCCCCCGCCCTTCGGAGCCGCTCCTGCGTCGGCCAAGACTGGGGCAAGCCTTAGAACACAGCTCTGTCCCCCAACCATGCTTCTGCGACACAACCCAAGAAACTTCCTCTGGGGTTCACACAGCTCCGCGCCTCCCGTCTTGGCAGGCGGAAAGTTCTGAGAGCGTGCAGTGCACTCGAAACGAAGCGCTCGTTCCGAAGTTTTGCAAAACCGCTCACGTTTAAGCCGGGAGTCGCGGGGGAAGGAAGTTCTCTTTACATTTCCTTCTAGCCCCAGAGCACGAGTTTCAGGATCGTCATCTTTAATGGATTTATTCACACCAGAGAGTTTGGTTTACAGTAGGAACACAGTGTTTTCACTTTGCTGCACTTCGGTGAACGTGTAATTAGTTAAGACAAATCCCTAAATTCCTTAATCTTGAAAATTATATGTAAATAACGTCTGTACGGAACACCAACATGACCGTAGAAAATAATTGCTCTCTGAGCCAAGTTTGAGGGCTTAGCCGCTATTCGGTTGCGGTGAGATCGATATTTTGGGAGAAAGGGGTTGGAAAGGAAAGTCACCCCGAGATTTAAAGAATACAAGTGTTCCCGGGTCTTGCAACTGCACCCAGAAGCCTCTGTGTCCATGCAGCGGTCGGGACCGCGTTGCACTCCCAGGTCTCAGCCTTTGAGGGGCAGGAGCCACCCGAAGCAGGTGCGTGGGAGCGCCCGGGCGTCAGGAGGCGCAGAGCCAGCCTCCGGTCTGGATGCCGGGACGCGGCGCCAGGCGGGACACTGCGGACCTCAGGGTGGCCGCAAGCTGCCTGGGTGTCAGGCGCCGGAGCCGGAGCCGGAACGCGCGGGCGACCGCGCTGCAGCTCCGTTCGCGCCGCCCGGTAGAGGGCAGCGGCTCCCCGACACTCGGGTCCTCGGGGTCCCCCACGCACCCCCCCCCCCGCCTCCAGCGCTCGTGCCCACCCCAGCTCCAGCGCACTTGGCCACGCCCGACCGGGATCCAGGCGGGAAGCAACTCCTTTGCCACCTAAAGCTTCTTAGATCTTACCCGTTTTTCCCTATCTTGCATTTTAAAAGACCATCTACGTTTGTGCGATGGCCAGCAAGAACGACAAAATTTGACCTAAAGGTGGCTAGACAAAAAATGTGCAGGAGCATTAAAACAAGCAAATTTCCTCTCGTGGGGAACGGTCAGGGAAAAGGTATGGATTTACCACAGATGTTCTCAATCTAATTATCCTGTCGATCCCCTGGGTTTGAACTTTAAAAACTGAAATATATATGACCTGTGTAATAGTAGGGAAAGACATCTGGTTGGAATTCAGAGTTCTGAATCCATGGCAATATTTTAGATATAAGTTTGACGGGTATTAAATACAATTGTTCCGTTTCTAGTTATGTTTATACTTTTGCATGTTAACCTGGCTGACATTGGGAGGCCCAGAGCTTAAGCTTTATGTAAATAAATTTTAGATTTCTCCTAACAGTTTGGGGGTTGTACAAACGCTATTGCTCTCAGCCAGGAAGAAGAGAGAAAAAAAAATAAGATAACTTCTCTAGTGGAATAAAATGTTCTCATTTCAAAAGATAATTCACTAATCAAAAATTATCTTGGGTGAATAAAGTAATAAAGCAAAGACTAGTGACAAGATTTTAAAGAACACATTTAAGATGTTTAGAACGAGTATAGTCATAAAAGAACAACCTAGAGATGGTGGGGTGGCTCAGTGGGTAGAGCCCTTGCTGTACAAGTTCCATTCCCAGAATCCACGTGGAGGAAGGAAAGAAGGGATCCCACAGAGTTGTCCTCTGATGTCTACCCTTTAGCTGTGACGTGTGCCCCACTGCACACACCGTGCACACACACACATCATCATCATGATAATTAATAAATAAAATTTAATAAAGAGCAAACTATAAGCATTTCGAAGTTTTTTTACTTGCAAGTTCATGCTCACCTGAAGTACTGTAAAACATAGACAACCACTGGTGTCTGAATGGAGTGGACTTACAAAGGTACGAACTGCTTAAAATATTTTTAAAATAGAAGGGTCTAAGGACATCTGTCTCCATTGACATGCACAAAGATAACACAATGAGTGATCGCATCCTTCTAGAACCCACTGTGAGAAAAGATGGCTCTGACGCAGGACAAAAAAAAAAAAGGCTTGACATATAATTGATATGACTTTGAATGAAGCATAAGAAAAACAATCCAGAGGCATTCGGTCATTTTGCTTAATGTTTGGCTTCTCCCTTTAGGGGAAGAGCTCTCACCGTTCCCAATGCATGACTAATTGCCACCCCAAGCTTTCCAAAATAAGCCCCCTGACATCAAATGAGAGAGCTGATCAAAATGATATCTGTTCCTGGCACCTTTATTATTCATTCAGCTTAGCACCAGAGCTGGCAACTGTGTAGGAGATGTAGGAGCGCAGAATTTCCCAGTTTGTTATGTGGATCCTGTATTATTACCCAAAACGGTAAGATAACATAGGGCTAGCAGACATGGTGGTGCACACCTGCCATCCCAGCGGGAGGTAAGGGCAGGAGCAGATGTTCCTGGTCATATGTAGGGAATGCGAGGCCAGTCTTGTTCTAAGACCCTATCTCAAAGACCAACACCAACAGCAAATAATAGTAGAGAACAACAGCAAGAATCTATTGGAGATGCTGTAACTCTAAGAAATGTTAGAGAACATTGTAACATGCCTCCAGGACTTCCCCTTTCCTTATTCTGCACCCACTGAAGACTCTCCCCTGGATGGCAGCCATGTTTAGTTTATAAAACCCATGAAGGGGAAAGTTGGTGATACCTGCAAAACTGATCCCTAAGGAAATTCCCAGAAATGCAAATGCATTTGAGTCTTTAAAGACTCAAATGGAGTCACTGTTCTTTTAAAGGGCACCTAACACCTTGGAAGAATTAGCCACCAGGAAATGCTTTCCAAGCTGGGCTTGGTGGTGCATTCCTGTTATCTACTCAGCCAGGAGAGACAGGGACAGGAGGACTGTAAAATCCAAAAATACCTTGGGCTACACCTTGAGGTCAGGACTAACCAGAGTTACAAAGCGAGACCTTATCTAAAAGAAAGATTGTCTTCTAAACCGAAAAATGTCTCATTTTGAAGGGCATTATTTAAAGCACCCTCGGAGAACCTCAGTCTCTCTTGGGGTGGGGGGAGACAACCCGTATGGACTGATTTCTTATTTGTTCCCCTATAAATTTTCTCTCCAGTAAACACTGATTGATAATCTGGTATCTTTGCCAGAATAAAATCATCATAGTAATCCCAAAATCTTCTAAACTATGTGTGTCAAAGGAAAAACATGAAGCTATTCATTCTATAGCCTTAATTCTTTTCCTTAGTATTTTAACATCCAAAGTAGAACTGGTTTCAAATAGTTTCTATCCAACAAGAAACATTGCAGAGCCTAGGAGACAGCTTAGTGTCTCTTGCCCTAAAAGCCCTGACAACCTTAGTTTGATCCCTTAAGCCCCACAAGGTAGATGGAGCAATCTACCTCCCAAAATCGTCTGTTTACCTTCACATGGATGTCATGGCACATATGCCCGCACACATATCATACACACATATATGCACATTAGTAATAAAAAAATGAAACTTTTTTCACATACCCATAAACAATGCACAAGTCTAAAAACTAAAGCACGCGGGCAGGAGAGATGACGCAGGGGTTGAGACTACTTGCTGCTCTTACAGAGGACCTGAGTTCGGCTCCCAACATCTGTGCCAGGCAGGCAACTTACAACCAGTATTATGCCAGCTCCAGGGCTTCCGATCAATACCTCTAACCCCTGAAGGCACCTACACACTTATTCACATACCCTACATAGAAAAACACAAACACAGAGTTAAAAAATAAAGTTCAACTAAAACTCACACCATAATATATGCACTGTTACCAAGACTGTAGATGGCAGAAAGTGATTCCTATACATAGTAAGTCATATGGGAAAAAAACTTGAACTTTACAAATACAGAAGTTCAGCTGGGCAGTGGTGGCACATTCCATTAATCCCAGCACTGAGGAGACAGAGGCAGGTAGATCTCTAAGTTCAGGGACAGCCTGGTCTACAAAGGAAGTTCCAGGACAACCAGAAACTACTCAGAGAAACCCTGTCTCAACAAACAAATATATATATATATATATATATATATATATATATATATATATATATATATATATATGGAGAGAGAGAGAGAGAGAGAGAGAGGTTCAAAATTATTCAAAGAGGTTCAAGGTATTTATTCAAAGAATTTGTCAATGTCTTTAATCCACAAATATCTAAGACCACACAAACTTACAAATTTGAAATGCCTTTTCTTTAAATCAAAACATTGTGAATACAGAGGTGTGTGTGAGTATGTGAGTGTGTGTATGTGTGCTCTCGTGCAATGTGACTGCCTTCCAGAACAATTTGGCACTAAGTGCTAAAAGTAATGAAAGAAGATTCCAGATCTATTTTTTTTTTAGTTCAAGAAAGCCAAACTACTTTTAATTGTTTTGTTTTTTAAATTAATGCTTTATGTTAATTATTTCTAAGTACACTATTCATGGCACGATGTAAGTACCCACCAAATAAAAGTACACATTTTGCTACATGTAATTACATGCACAGCACCTCATTCATCTCTATATGCCAACTGTATGTGTAGTTATATAATTGTACCAGGAACCTGTCAGACTTGTAAGAACCAAGTCGAAAGAGGAGATGCTCATGTTCACCGCCCTCCCTGCCTTTCTCAGGGGAGAGCCCGACTTCATCTCCGAGACCCTTTATGAAACCATCAAAGGCTTCATTTCTGGCCCACCTTTAAGCCAGCCATGCCCTTCAGATCAGCAATAAACTGATGCTACTCGTGGCAGGCATCTTTCCACACCTCTAATGATTCCGCTCTGTTCTCTCCACTTGTCTTAAGAAAGTTTGCAGCTTGAGCTTTTTGATAGACGCAGCCTACTCTTTGAACACAGATCAAGAATAGCATTGTGGGGGCTGGGGCTGGGGCTCAGTGGTAAAACTCTTCTCTTATACACACAGCCTTTGTTCTGATCCCCAGCAATGCAAGAAAAGGAGAGAATAATTGTGACACATGTGACATTGTGGACTTGCTCTCCTGTAGCTTTGGGGCATCCGAGTAAGTAAGAGAGGACCTGGAATTTTTAATCATCATGTAAGCTTTCAAACCCTACCTCACCAGCCACAGGTTCCCTGGTTCTAGTCTCATTTTAACCAAAAGTATGTTTTATATATAGTCTTGAGACTTTTGTATGACTTTGGGGTACCCATTGGGAAGTGGGGGCAATAGGGGAGCGTGAGTGGAGATCAGAAGACAAGTTCCAGTATGGGTCCTTGCCTTCTACCTGTTTGACTGTCTCTGGTTGTTTGCTGTTGTGTACACCAAGCTGGCCCCGTGTACTCGCCTCTCTCTACCTCTCCATCTCTCATCCTGCTATAGGAACACTGACTTTAAAGGCATGGCTACTAAGCTGAGCAGTTTTTAAAATCCTTTTTTTTTTCCTCTCCCTTTCTCTCTCCCTTTTTCTCTCCCTCTCTCCCTTCCCCCTCTCTCCTTTTTCCCCGTCTCCTTTTTTCCTTCTTCCCCTCTCCCCCTCTCTTCTGTTCTCTTCTCTCTCTGCACAAACCTGCCCCTTTCTTTCCTCTTCCCCCAACCTCCTTTCCCCTTGGTGAAGTCCCTGGCCTCAGTCCTTGGGGCCAGTAAACCTGCCAGTCTAAATGCAGCTTCTCAATAAACCTGCCTTTAATTTTTAAAAAAATATCCTTTTTATTTTATTTTATTTTATTCCATGGTGTGTGTGTGTGTGTGTGTGTGTGTGTGTGTGTGTGTGTGTGTGCATGCGCTTAATGTGAGTTCAGGTTCCCTTGAGGCCAGAAAAGAGCAATGAATCCCTCTGGAGTTGGAGCTCCAGGGTTTGAGAGCCATAGAATGTGGGTACCAAGAACTAAACTGCAGCCCTCTGTAAGAGCATCAAACACTTGTCACTACTGAGCCATTGCTTCAACCCCTGAGATATACAGATCATTTTTAATGTGGCTTCTGAGCATTCGAATGCAGGTCATCATGCTTGTGTAACACTTTCCCCAGCCCCCATATTATGTTCTCAGATACATTTTCTCAGTATTTAGAGTGAGTGCATTAGAAATCCACTCCCCCCCCTTTTTTCTACCCTCTCTTCCTTTTCATGAGATGGGCACATATGTCATACTGCATAATGCCACCCTCGAGGACGCCCACTGATGTCATTGCTGAATCAACAGAAATTAACAGTGTACCTAGCCAGTGGCCTGAAAGGACTTGAAATATGTAAAGTACTACATAAATATTATTATTATTATCATCGTTATTACCTCCTTTAATGTACAGTTCAAGTTCTGTACAAAGACAGTGTTTGTGCTGCAAATTCCTTTCTGTAACCCCTCAGTGGTATAAGCCATGTACATATTTGTTTCTCCATCTTATAATTAATGTAGCTTTGTTCTGAATTTTGATTTAGAAAGGGTACACCTTAAACACCTGATCCTCCCCTGCAGAATCCTCAGGGCTGAGATTCCAAGTGCCAGCCTTGGAATACACACTTGGTAGAGTCATGTGATCCGCATGTTAAAGATGACAGGCAGCAGCAGGATCTGAAGTTCAAGGTCATCCATGGCTGGATACACAGCTCAAGACCAACTTTACCTATAGGAGACACTGTCTAAAAACTCATGTGTGTACATAGACATATGGTCATGTGTGCCTGTGTGTGTCTGTGTCCATGTGTGTGTGCATGTGTGTATTTATGTGTCTGTTGTGGATGGAGAGGCTTAGAAGGTAAAGCTGGTCAAGCAAGCAGACCTGAGTTCAAATCTCACCACCCATGTGAATTCTGAGTGAGCATGGTAGCCCACGTATAATTTCTATATAGAAGCAAAGACAATGTATCCCTAGAGCACACCATATACACTCAGCCACATGCAAATATATATATGTATATACAGACATACAAATGTACATACATACATACATACATATATAGATATAGATATACATGATGGTTTTTAAAAGTTGTTTTCATGATACAAAGTGATATATTTTTCTATCCCCTATGCTTTTTGTTTTATTCTTAATCATGTGTGCATATTTCTATGTGTAGGCATGTGCACAAGTGTGAAGCCTGCCGAAGCCTAAGATCCCCTTGAATTGAATTTACACCTAACATGGGTGCTGTGAACAGAACTGGGGATCCTGTAGAAGAAGAGCAAGAGCTCGTAAGCACCAAGTCACCTTCCCGGCCCCATGTGTCTTTACAACTCGCCTCTGCTGTTCTACAGCTCGAGTCAAATGAAGATTTGTTTCTGTGAACTGTAATTGCATTTTTGTTGTCACGGGGCTGTCAAGCTGTATATTATTTTTGTCCTGGGTAAGTGTGGCTCGTACGATTCTAAAGGCTGGCTCCGATGGAGAGTGAGAAAGCTGAGCTTCCTTGTAGGGAGTTGAAAACTTTTTTTTAATTCCCTCAAGCTCTATTCAGATTAAATGTTTGATCTACTGTCAGTTTTTGAAAGTCTGTATTATGTCTTTAGAGGTTTAAGTAGCTAGATATAATAAAGCCAGACTCTCAAAAGATGTCCAAACCGTGGTTGGTTTTATTGTTTGGTTTTGGAGACAAGGTCATACACATACATACATACATACATACATACATACATACATGCATGCATACATACACACATACATATAATATCCCAAGATATATCTATCTCCCAGGCTAACTTTACATTTACTATACAGTCAAGGATAAACTTGATCTTTGATCCTCCTGCCTCTTCCTCTCAGAGTGCTGTAGCTCTAGGTATGCGCTCCTGTGCCTGGATTTATGATGTTGGGGAACAAACCCAGGGCTTTGCACATGCTGGGCAAACATTCTACCGACTGAGTTACTCTTCTACCCGCTGCATGACATGCTGTTTCTTAGGCAGTAATTTAACTCTGACGGCAGCAAAGGAGCGCATGATCCCATCATTATGGGAGACAATGGCAAACTGCAAGGGAAAATCAGGTCCTAATTTTGCCACTGAGTCACCACTTCACTTGGCCTCAGGTTTCCTGCCTGTAAAATGGGAATAATTAACACTTTCTTGTAAAATTCTCCTGAGCCTCCAAAGAAAGGCAGCAAGCACAGTTCTATTAATGCTAATTGAAGTAGGTGTGAAAAACAACAGTCTGGCTGAAGTAGAAATTCTCAAGGTGGGGGAGGGGGGCAGGAAAAGTGCAACAGGTGCCACGTGAGGGGCAAAGAGCCATTCTGCAGAATCCAGGATGGGTTTGGTTTGTTTGGTTTCTCTGTGTAGCCCTGGAACTCATTCTGTAGACCAGGCTGGCCTCGAACTCAGAAATCCGCCTGCCTCTGCCTCCCAAGTACTGGGATTAAAGGCATGCGCCACCACTGCCCAGCTTAAGTTTTTTATTATTGTATTTATAGTGTGTATGTGTGTGAGCATGTGTGTTTTGCATGTCTATGTGCATGTGTGCATGCATGTGTCTGTGTGTATGCACGTATGTGTATATATATCGTGTTTTGTCCATGAGCACATGTGTGTGTTTGTGTGTTTGCACCCATGTACGTTTGTATATGTGTGCATATGTGTGTGTTTATGTGTGTACTTTGTGTGTTTGTACACATGTGTATGTAGGTGCCCACAAAGAGGCATTGGATGTGAGCTGCTTAATGTGGGTGCTGGAAACCAACCACAGATCCTCTGCAAGAGAAGTAGGTGTGCTTTTAACCATTGTGCTATCTCTCCAGCTCCTCCCATGTTCTTTAAAAAGGCTTTGTGGGGACAGACAGGGATCTCCCTAATAATTCTGGAAAAAAAAATCATCTAATCCCCTAGTGTCACCCTTGGAGCAGAGCATTGGGTCAGACACCACAGAGACACCAAAGCCACAGACAGGTTCTCTGCCCTCCGAGGTCAACAGGTTAGAGTCTGATGATGTGTCTTGAAGCTCACTCTGGGTTCAGCCAGCTCAAGGCCACCTGGACTACATGAGACACTGAAGTGTGCCTTGGTGTTGCTGTTGATTGGAGCAAGTGACTGAATCTCATTCATTGTTTTACATTTCTGTTTGTTTGTTTGTTTGTTTGGGATACCTAGGATTGAACCCAGAAACTTGTGCTTGTTGGCAAGTGCTCTACTACTGAGCCACACCCCCAGCCCCTCAACTGGGGGATCCTAGGCAGGTGCTCTACCACTGAGCAGCACCCCCAGCCCCTCACTGGAGGATTCTAGGCAGGGGCTCTACCACTGAGCCACGCCCCTCACTGGGGGATTCTAAGCAGGTGGTTTTCATCTGAACCTTATCCCTAGAATGTGATTCTCTCCTTAATCCACATCCCTGCCTTTGAGACTCATTCTGGCCTTTGGATAAGCGTAAGAATTTAGAAATGATGGGTTCTTGAGTAGGGCAGGGGAGGAACAGGTAGAGGATATTTGGGATCAGGAAAAGCATGCTCAATGTGACACAAAGTACATCTCCATTTGCAAGGAAGGAACGCAGAGTGGGCTGCTAAGCAGGGAGCCAAGGAGGTAGGATGTGAGCAAGGTGAGAACATTCTGGAGATCCTCTCCTGAGGATCAAAGGGAAGCTTGTCGTTTTGGGACACAGATGCCTCCATCCTGCCTGCCATGCAGGTTCTGCCAAGCTCTTAAAACGCCTCTCCATTCAGCACACCAGAGGCAGTTAGTTGGCTAACCACACAGTCTGTGCGCCACCACACAGCCACACGCTTGCATGCATGTGGGTAGTCACCAGCAAAAAAATCACCTAGAGGGGCTGGAGAGATGGCTCTGCAGTTAGGAACACAGACTGATGTTTCAAAGGACCCAAATTCCAGCCCCAACATCCACCACTGCCTGTGACGCCAGATCCACAGAGATCTTACCCTAGCTGGGTATGGTAGCACACGCCTTTAGTCGCAACCCTCAGAAGTCAGGGGTTTCGGTGAGTTCCAGGCCAGCCAGAGCTATGTAGTGAGACAAAATAACCAAGCAAACAACAAAAAACAGCTGAGGCAGGAGACTGTGGAGGTGGCTCAACAAGGAAAGGTATTAGTCAACTTGCCACCAAGCCTGCTGATCTGAGTTCAATCCCTGGGACCCCAAATGGCAGGAGGAGAGAATTCACGCCAGCAAATTGTCCTCTGCCCTCCATGTGCATGCTGTGATGAGTGTCTAATAAGACACACGCACGTGCACACACACGCACATGCATTAAACATACATGCACACATATGCACATGCATTAAACACACACATACATTTGCACACGTATTAAACAAACAAACATTAGCAAGATCTATTTCACCCTTATATAACTGCTTTCCACCCACTTCTTTTTTTCTTCCTCTTCTCCTCCACTGATACTTTAGAACATTTTCTAGACAATGAGGATAGAGACATAGAGCACTGGAAAGAAATAGAGATTGCACAAGGTCTCAGAGGCCTGCTTGATTTTGTGTGTGTCCGTGTGTTTGTGTGAGTGTCAGTGTTCATATGGATACAGGTATACTTGTGTGCGTGTGGGCATACACATGGGTGTGTGCATGCACAGACACAGAGAACACCTCCTGTGCCATCCCTCGGGCACCACCGTCTTTTGTTTAATGAGGGGTCTCTCACTGGTCTGGAATTCTCTATATAGGCTAGGCTGGCTGGCCAGGAGTCCCAAGAATCCACCTTTCCCCTTACCCCCTTGTAGGGATTCTAAGCCAGTGCCGCCACACCCATAGGCTTTTTACTTCTGTTCTGGGGATGAGACTCATGTCCATATCCGAATGCTTGTAAGGCAAGCACTTTGCAGATTAAGCCATCTCCCCAGCCCAGTGTTCCAGCCAGCTTTTAATGACATGACGTCAGCTACTCTCCCCCAAGGTCTTTCTCAAGCAACTGATGTATTTGCTTAAGATTCATTTCTCCAAAGATTACTTACTGGGGACCTACTTTGTGCTCAGTCTGTAGCCTGGGATAGGTGCTTGATCCTGAGTTCTCCGTCCCTACACATTGAAGAAAGAAATTCCAAAGGGAGAAAGGATTTCCCCACCTCCTACCCCACCCTGGTCTTTGGCTTGTCTTTGCTGGTTAGTAAATGCCTTTACTTCCCCAACATGCATTCTTCAAGCCACAGAGCATTGTAATGCTTTGCTCTTTTGGCAACGTAACCACTTATTACCAGTTCGAGATGTGTTTTGGGTAGGTCTGACTTTGGCAAGGGGCTAGCCTCGTAGTCAACTTAAAGTTCTGTTTTTACTGGAACTTTTTTTTTATTTGAGAAATCTGGGCCAAGACCACAACCACAAACAGTGAAACAAAATTTCCTGCCTTTTTTGAATATGATGTGAAATAAAGTAGACTCCTATCTGCGATTGCTACTAAGGGCTGGGTCAGGCCGCCAGCGATGGTGTGTGTGTGTGTGTGTGTGTGTGTGTGTGTGTGTGTGTGTGTGTACATGTATTTATGCCTTCTGTGGGGCAGTAAAGCAAGGTGGCTAGAAATACAATGACATGAAGTACAATTAAATACAATTTAATTTAGAATATCACTAGAGGGTAGGCAAGATGGCTCAGTGGTTAAAGATGCTTGCTGCCAAGTCTGAAAAACTGTGTTCAATCCCCAAGACCTAGCATAAGTGGTATACATACACACACACACACACACACACACACATACACACACACTCATACATACACACACACACTCATACACACAAAATGTAATAAGAAAATGTTTTTAATTTCCCTGGGGAGACAATTCAGTTGGCTAAGTGCTTATCACACAAGCATGAGAAGCTGGGTGCAAACCCAGGTAAAAAAAAAAGTTACATCTAGAGGCACATGGCACCCATAATCCCAGCACTTGGGAAGCAGACAGAGGAGAATACATTCCTAGGGCTTGCTAGCCACCTAGACTAACTGAGTTTGAAAGCTCGAGGTTCTGTGAGGACCTCCTACCCCCAAAGACACACAAACACATACATACACACATATACTACACACACACACACACACACATACATATATATTCATATACCTATATACATATGCACATAAACATTCACACACACATACATAAATCTCCCTGGAGGAATATCAGCTGTGTTCAATAGTAAATGGTATGCACAAGAAAATATCTAACAGAAGCAAAAATCCCACAGAGCTCAACCCTACAAAGGTGTGTTACTATGGCCCCAAACGAACACCCTTGGGACTTCAAGAGAATGGAGCACTCTGTCTCATTCCAACCTAGCTGTGTGTCTGTCTTCTACTCCCTTCCCTTTGGGAACTTCTGAGCCCGCTCCCCAACCCCCAGCTATAAAACATTTATGAGAACTCTCTCAGCAGAAGGTCAGGAAGAGCCACGTGGGACATCCAGAGGTGGGAAGTCACAATCTTGGAAGAGCCCTCTCTCTGCCCATAAAAAAAAAAAAAAAAAAAAACCTGATCCCTGCCTTCATTTGACACTGGGTTTTCTTCGACAAGTGTGTCTCTAGCTAGGTCTTGCAAGCAGGGTTTCTAGGCAGGAAGAGATTCAGAGAGGGTTGACAGAGCTGGGGATGAATCCCAGAGCCTGGTGTCCAGTCGGTAAATACTCTATCGTTAAGACACATCCCCCAGCCCCTATGTCAGGGTTTTCTGTACCACCCAGACCTTACCTACCCCATCCGTGCCTGACCCTGTCTCTACTAGTCAGAACCAACCAGGTGTCCAACAGAGAGTCTCCTCCCCGCCCCTGCAGGTAGCACTCGGTATTGCCCACCCGGGAAGGACTGTGGTCCTACCTTGCAGCAGTCAGCTTGCCAGCGATCTTTGGCAGCGGTATTCTTGTCTGCAGACATCTTTCTGTGGTAGTGGAGGCTCCAGACACCCTGGTCCAGGGCATCTATCATAAAAATGGATAACTTGACCTTGCTCTTGAATGAACCATTGATTGCAAAGACGATGAGGAGAGTCAAAAGTCCCTCTTAAGTACAGCAGGGCTGGTGGTTTGGCAATCTAAGCGGCTGGAAGAGGCTGTTTTCCTAGTAGTCATTGAGAATCTACTTAGTAATTGCCCAGGGTTCGTTCTTCCTCACGCGAGGGGAGTCCGATTTAATGGACTGTCTGGCAAGGGTGGGAGAATCTGATTAACTAGCCTACTCTGGCTTCTACCTTGAGAAGGGAGGGGTCGCAGGTACGCTATGAGAGTTCAAGGCGGGCAGTTTTAGGGAACCAATTGGAACTAATTTCAAACGGGTATCTCTGCTTTTCAGCATTCCTAAATTTAATACCGGCCTGTGAGTGGGAGTCAGGATCAGTTTACACAAGCTACGGTTGATCAGATCACCAGTTTTATTACCAACTGAGTCGGAGCCAGTGGCAAAGTCTGGTTCTATTTGCTTTTGGAATTGCTCTGTGTTTTACTAGGAGCTCCCCACTCCTTAAGTTGCACACTCTTTTTTCTTCAAAAATGAACTTCCTAAGGAAAAAGGGTGGGAGAGAAAAAGTGACCCCATACCCCTTCCTTGTCATCTGATGCAGCCTGATTTATTTAAGATCCATTTGTCTCAAACAAATCCTGCCCCAGTTTCTCCCAAGGTCACCACATCCCCCCTCCCCCCCTCCCCAACAGCAGTGCGCTTGACTCCAGCTCAGGAATCTTGTAGCCTCTCGCCTTTCTGCTCCCAGAGGAATCTGTTATCCAGCACTTCAAAGTCCAGGACTTGTTTGCACCTCTTGTTTCAAACAATAGACCAAATTTCCTGTCGCCGCCTCTCCTCAAAACCCGCCTACCCGGGGCTCCATGGAACAACCCAGGCTACCACTGCTGTGGCTGAAGCAAAAAGAGCTCAGTGCTCTTTCAACCTGTGTCTCTGAAGCCTGAGAAGGTCAAAGGCACAAACAACAGCCAGGCACGAACCACACAGTCTGCGGGCAGAGTGTTCACTGGCAACTTTGAATGGTGGTAACTGGTCTACCTCAGTGTCCTCAGTAATAACATAACCTGTTCTTCCCTTAGTGATGGTGTTTCTACTGAGGTAAAACACTAAGTGTTAAGAACAGTCTCTGGAGATGGAGAGGTGGCTCAGTGCTTATTCTTCCTGATGACCCACCCGTTTCAATTCCCAGCACCCATATTGGTGGCTCATAATTGTAACTCGAATCCTAGTGGGTCCAACACCTCATCCTAGCCTTCAAGGGCTCTGCTCAAATGTGGTGAACAAACATTTGTGCAGGCAAACCACTCATACGCATAAAATAAAGTTAAAGGAAAAATATATAAAGAGTTTTGATGTGTTTGGGGGTCTCTAGCTATAAGGCTCTGGCTAGTCTGGTACTAGCTATGTAGACCAGGTTGACCTTGAACTCACTGACCTGTCTCTGCCTCACAATTGTTAGGATTAAATATGTGTGCTACCACACCTGGAATGTAGACATAAAATAAAACATACAGTTTCTAGGCTAGGGATGTAGCTCAGTGATAGAGCAAGCTTACTTAGTGTATGCAATGTTCCAGCTTTAATTCCCAACTCTGGGATAAAAAGGCAGGGGTAGGGAGCAGGGAGGTATGGTGATGCGTTTGTTAGTAGATTGCTTACCTAGCAGGCATAAAGCCCTGGGGTCTGTCTACAATGAGCATAAACCTAGCATGGTGCATGCCTATAATCCCAGCACTCAGGGGTAGAGGCAGGATGATCCAGAGTTCAAGGTCAGAAGCTATAGAGGTGGCTCAGAAATTAAACACACTTTCTCTGACCAAAAATCTGTTTAGATCCCAATACTCCTATCACAGTTAGCTATTCTCCAGCTCCTAGGGATCCAGCGCCCTCTCTGGCCATCACAGGAACCTGCACTTAAGTGCATACTCACAAACACAGATGTATCCACAGAAATAATTTAATTTTAAAAAGTTTGAGGTTACCCTTGTTTGTATAGAGTGTTTAAAATTAGCCTGATGTATGTGAGACCTTGTCAAGCTTTAGGCCTGGCACATGACAGTCTTGTTTGCGATCAGGTCTCCTGTAACACATGCTGACCTTGAACTCATTGTGTAGCTGAGGAGGACCCTGAACTCTCAATCCTCCTGGATCCACCTCCTGAGTGCAGAGAGTACAAGCATGTGCCACCTTGTCTGGCTCTAAGCCAGTTTCAGTTCTGTTTCTTCTTCCTCTTTCTCGAAGGATCCCTGGCCACACCTTTCCTTCAGTCCATCTGCTCACTAATTGTCTCTAATTCTTGTCATAGCAACAGCTCATTTTGTTCACTAGGCCAGATGTGTCTGATAATAATCATAGCTCAGACTTTTGTTTTTGAGACAAGGTCTTGTGATATAGCCCAGGCTAATCTAGAACTCTCCATTCTCCTGCCTAGAATCCCTCAGTGAGGGACTATGGCTGTGGCTCAGTGGTAGAGCCCCTGCCTAGAACCCCCCAGTGAGGGGCTGGGGGCGTGGCTCAGTGGTA
>NW_022196905.1:130674686-130682136 GCF_008632895.1 Mastomys coucha
GAGGAGCTGGGGGCGTGGCTCAGTGGTAGAGCCCCTGCCTAGAATTCCTTAGTGAGGGGCTAGGGGTGTGGCTCAGTGGTTGAGCACCTGCCTAGAATTCTTTAGTGAGGGGTTGTGGGTGTGGCTCTGTGGAAGAATGCTTGCTTCTCCTGTGTGGGAGGCCCTAGGTTCCATCCTGCAGAACATAAAAGACAAAAGAAAAAGTTGCCTCCTAGATAAGAACAGCGCTCTTGCCTACTCTCACCCCTCTTAATCCACTCACTAAAAAAAGGAGCAGAGGCCCTGAAGTGACCACACATACCCGCCTTTGTGCATAGTGTTGAAATCAAAAGAAGCCTGCAGCTTTTTTGTCCTCAGGGAAAGACTGCTGGTAAGCCAGTTTTGTTACTCAGGAAGAAACCTTCTCAGGTCATGGGTAATTTTCAGTCTGGCTAGAGGGCTCTGAGTCAAGGTCCCTTTAAAGTCCTGTAAGTTAGGAGTAAATCACATTGGTTCAAGTGAACTTCCTGGACAACCTCACCTCCTTGTTTGTGAACTAACAGAGCAGGAAAAATGTCTGTCCTGACTCCGCCTCCACACTCACAGCCTTTGGCGCACTGGGCTTGACTATAACCATGGCAATGGACTAGTCTTTCAGATTCCTAAGCCTCCAGACTCATCTCCCCAACTCGCTAGAGGTGGTGGTCCAGTGATTCACCAAAGCTGCTCCAAGTCCAAAGACCCAGAAGCCTAATAAACCAGCCTTCCCACCTACCACCTCACAGCCCACCAGGCAGCTGACAGCTTCTTGTTTTGTGTCCTGAGGCCAAGATTGCAACAAACATCCAGGAGAAGACAAGCAGCCTCCAAAGGACAACTGGCAGTTCAAAAACACAGTAGAAATCAGACGGGAACTTCCTGCCTCATCCCGTCTAGCTGTCTAGCCAGCAAGCTCTTGCCTGGGAGGTTAGGTTTCCCTGGCAAGCCATCCATTCATACAATGATAAAACCAGGCCTAGTGGCAAAGTCTTGTTATTCTAGGTACTCAAGAGGCTAACCCCAAGGCCAGCCTGGGCTACAGAGTAAACACAAAGATAGCTTGGAAAACTTCATGAAACTTTTGCATTCAAAAATAAATTTCAAAAGGAGTTGGGGGCATGGTTCAACAGTACAGTACCTGCCTAGAATCCCCCAGGGAGGGCTCGGGGTGTGGCTCGGTGGTAGAGCCCCTGCCTAGAATCCCCCAGTAAGGGGCTGGGGGCGTGGCTTAGTGGTAGAGCCCCTGCCTAGAATCCCCAAGTGAGGGGCTGTGGGTAAGACTCAGCTATAGAAGGCTTGCTCAAAGATGTGAGATCCCAAGTTCACCTTCGGTATTGCAAAACAAACAAAAGCCCAGTATCTCCAATAGGTATCAAGGATAAAACTAGGTGCTAGGTTTGGAAGATCAAACTTACTCCATGGCTCACATAAGGTCCTAAACTTGCTAATGGTCCAACAGCAACCGAATCATGTCTGTAAACTTTGATGTCAGCAACAATATTGGAAATTATAGTAGGTGATTTTTATAAATGGTCACAGCAAGAAGATTAGCAGGGCCGGGTGGCATATGCCTTTAATCCTATCACTTGGGAGGTACAGGCAGGCAGATTTCTGAGTTTGAGGCCAGCCTGGTCTATAGAGTGAGTTCCAGAAACCCTGTACTGAAAAACCAAAAATAAAATTAAAAAAAAAAAATTAAAAAAAAGAAAGAAAAAAAGAAAGAAAGAGAGAAAAGAAAAAGAAAAGAAAATAAGATTAGCAGGAAAGAATCCAAATGATGAAGCAAAATATGGGGCTCCTGACAGACTGACCTACCAAATCTCTTTGGTTCCCATCTGTAAAATGAGACCAATCACACTTGCCTTATGCACATGGACTGGATAATAAGAAAATGAATGTCCAGTGTCTATGAGGTGGCCAGGGCTTTTTCCATTCAAACACAGATCTCACTTTCTTTATTAGTATGTTTATTTATTATTTATTAATTTGTTTATTAGTTTGTATGTCTCACTGTTAGCTGAGGCTGCCTTTGAATTCTTCTTCTTCTTTTTTTTAAATATTTATTTATTTTCTTTATATATGTGAGTACACTGTCTCTGTCTTCAGACACACCAGAAGAGGGCATCGGATCCCATTACAGATGGTTGTGAGCCACCATGTGGTTGCTGGGAATTGAACTCAGGACCTCTGGAAGAACTGTCAGTGCTCTTAAGCACTGAGACATCTCTCCAGCCCCTCTTCTTTTTTCTTAATTATTCTTTTGTTGTTGTTGTTGTTTTGTTGTTTTGTTTTTTTAGACAGGATTTCTCTGTGTAGCCCTGGCTGTCCTGGAAGTCACTCTGTAGACCAGGCTGGCCTTGAACTCAGAAATCTGCCTACCTCTGTCTCCCAAGTGCTGGGATTAAAAGCGTGTTCTTAATTATTCTTAAATTGTTTTCATTTCCTTTTTGGTTACTTATTGAATGAATGGATGTGTGTTTGTGTATGTATATGTATGTCTATATGTGCATGTTTGCGCCACAGTGGGTGTGTGGAGGTCAAAGGACAACTTATGGACATCTCCTTCCACTATATATGTCCCAGAGACCAGAACCAGGTTGACAAAGGTTAAGCAAGCAGCTTTACTCTCCAACTGTAACGTCTCACACTATCTATTTCCTAGGCCAACCCAAAACTCACTGTAGACCATACAGCCCTCAAACTGGAGATCTTCCTGCCTCAGCCCCGAGTGCTAGGATCACCACACCTGGCTCATTTGTGAATACTTATCCTTTGTAAATCCTTGGAACTTGCTTGGTCTTAAGAAGATGCTCAGAATGCAGCATACAAAGGATGAAGCATAAACCAGCACACGGGTGTCATCATCTCTGTCTGGCCGAGAGACTCTGCTTCTGATGTAAATAATTTACAGCGTTAAAGATGAGTTAACAGCAGGTCTTTGAGGGACAGAAGAACATTCTAGAATGAGGGATTGTCTTCATAATGAAGCACTCTGCTGGGCAGGGGAGAACTTCGCATGGAGACAAGCATCTTTTCTGTGGTTATTAATCCGGTTGGATGGGACTTTTTAATAATTAAGTGGGATGACTGGAATGTAAGTGATGTTTTATGAAGTCAAATGAAATGTACATTTAGGAATTTAATTTGAAACATTGCCTGCTTGGTTATTGTATTTTTCATAATTGCAGATGTTTGAAAACTGTGTTTCCGCATTCTGTATCGCATTATCTGCGTACGCTCTTACCAGCTTGTTTTATTTATGGAATGTTATTTCTTATGTTTTAATAAAATTGATAAGAGAGTTTTATTCTTATTAACACCCTTTTAATAAGTGTGTGGCGAATGTGTGGAGGTCAGAGGACAACATGAGAGAGTCAGCTCTCTCTTTTCACCAAGTGGGTCCTGGAGGAATCGAACACAGGTCCTTAGGTTGGGTGGCAAGCACATTTACTGCTTAGCCATCTCCCTGAGCCCCATAGAAGCACTTTCTTTTTTTTTTTTTTTTTAAGCACTTTTCAATCTAAATCCCTAAGAGAGCTGACTAATCACCAATGAAAGACCCATAAAAAGAAAGAAAGAAAGGAAGAAAGAAAAAGAGGGAGAAAGAAAGGAAGAAAGAAAGAGAGGGAGAAAGAAAGAGAGGGAGAAAGAAAGAAAGGAGGAAAGGAAGAAAGAAAGAGAGGGAGAAAGGAAGAAAGGAAGAAAGATCCTTTCTGACTCTTTCCGGACGCTCAAGATGTCAAAGGGAGGACATGGTGGGTCTTCCGGAGCGAAATTCCGGATTTCCCTGGGTCTTCTGGTAGGAGCTGTGATCAGCTATGCTGACAACACAGGAGCCAAAAACTTGTATATCATCTCTGTGAAGGGAATCAAGGGCCAGCTGAACAGACTTCCTGCTGCTGGTGTGGGGGACATGGTGACGGCCACAGTTAAGAAGGGCAAACCAGAGCTAAGAGAAAAGGTACATCCAGCGGTGGTAATTCAACAACGAAAGTCACATCGAAGAAAAGATGGGGTGTTTCTTTATTTTGAAGATAATGCAGGGGTCATAGTTAAACAATAAAGGCGAGATGAAAGGTTCTGCTATCACAGGTCCAGTGGCAAAGAAGTGTGTAGACTTGTGGCCCAGGATTGCATCCAATGCAGGAAGCATTGCATGATTTTCCAGTGTATTTGTAAAATATATTCATTAAAAAGTCTTGTTCTGAAAAAAGAAAAAAGAAAGAAAGGAGGAAAGAGAGAACGAGACAGAGCCCAAGTGTCAGAGACCATCATGTCAGAACTCTGTTTCACAAATGTCTCCGTGTTTGAGTTTCTGAAATGTTCCTTGTCATTTCCAAAATCAATACAAAGTAGAGCTAAACACCAGACTTCACTGCTCTTCTGCAGACAAAAAAAAAAAAAAAGACTGAAGGCTCTGCTATCGCCAGCTGTCCATGGCAGAAGAGTATGCTGCTTAATGCAATCGTTTTGTTTCCTTCCTCTTTTTATTTTATTTTATTTTTTAACATTACTCAGTCCCATGATCCCTCGCTCTGTCCCAGATGCACACACATTATGTCTGTGAATGTGTGGGATGAAGGAGCGGGACAGCTGGCAGCCATCAGTTTGGTTGATCAATACAGACAGCTTGGTAAGGAAGGAGCCACCCCCCCACACACACACACACTTCCCGTCATCAAGGCGCCTCCCGCTCCTTTGGAAAGTAAGTCATTCACTTAGGCTACCTAAAAAAGATTGGATTGAAAGCTATTCTTTTTTCTTCTACAAGAAGACGATTTTTAAAGGTTTATTACTTACTTTTATTTGTGCCTTTTGGGGGGAGGAGCCCGGGGGGAAGACTGGGTTACACTGTATGTTCCTGGCTGTCTTGGAACTTGCTCTGTAGACCAGGTTGTCCTTGAACTCATGTAGATCTGCCTGCCCTTGGCTCCTACGTGCTGTGATTAAAGGCTCCACCATGCTTCGCTTATTTTATTTTTTAATTATGTATATGTGGGTGGGTTATGAGCACTTGACTATATGTGCCTTTAGAAGCCAGGAGAGGACTCTGACCCCCTGAAGTTGAAGACATAAGTGGTCAACAAAGATGCAGGCAACTGAACCAGGGTCCTCTACGAGGATCTTAAGGACGCTTAACCACTGAGCCATCATTCAACAGTTGTCCCCTCTCTTGTGGTCTAAGTAACTGAGGATGACCTTGAACTCCTAATCATCCTGCCCACATCTCCAGAGTGCTAGGATTACAAGTTTATGCAGTGCTGGTGATGGAAATGGGCTTCATGTTCCCCTGTGAGCTTATTTCAAGGGGTAGTAGACCCATGCTGTGGGGTAGCCACTGTCTTTGTGCTCTCTTCAGATATGCAGTGGGAGTAAATGGTGTATTGCAGACAATGTTTGGGTGAGTCCAACATACCAAATACTCACTTGAGGAGAAACCTAAGGCTCAGCCTTGTGATCCCAGCAGCTTCCCATGATGGATGAAGGCCACCCCAAATCCTCTGGACAGACTCCAAAGAGGATAGGATTCAGGACTCTTCCTAGGAGATGCTGGTCCTCCACAGGCGCTGGATTTCTCAGCCTGGAATGGGTTCACAGAACTGAGTCTCCCTGATTCTACTGTCTTTCAGGGAGGGCTGAGTGGAATAGCATAGGTCTGGATCCTGCTATTAAAAAGCTGATGCAGGAGGATCAACAGTTCTAGGCAAGCCTGGGCCACCCAGTGAAAGCCTGTCTCAAAATGAAGAAACAACAAAAACCTGGGGCAAGATGGTGAGCTCAGGGTTAAGAGTGATTGCAGAGGACTCATGTCCTGGTCACAGCACACATGTCAGGGGACTATAGCTCCAGGGAATCCAGTGGTTCTTCTACCTTCATCTGGCACCTGCACACACACATTTAAAAATAAAAGTAGGGGGTACAGAGATGACTTGGGAGTTAAGAGCACTGGCTGCTCTTCCAGAGGAGCTAGGTTTAGAAGTTCCCAGCACCCACATGGAAGCTTACAATTGTCTATAACTCTAACTTCAGGGGATCCAACACCTTCTTCTGGCCTCCTTAGTCAGCAGGCATGTCCATGGTGCACAGATACACATGCAGACAAAAATAAATAAAATTCACACACATAAATAAATTTTTGAAAGAGGGTTGAGAAGGGAAGAAGAAATAAATTAGCTTAATTTAGATTGAATTAGCTTAATTAATGTGAAAGTCTTAACCTAGGGATACAGCTCAGCATTAGAATGACTGCCTAGAATCTCCCAGTGAGAGGCTGGTGCCTGGTTCAGTGGTAGAATCCCCCAGGGAGGGGCTGGGGGTGTGGCTCAGTAGTAGAGCCCCTGCCTAGAATCTCCCAGTGAGAGGCTGGGAGCATGGCTCAGTGGTAGAGCCCCTGCCTAGAATCCCCCAGTGAGGGGCTGGGGGCGTGGCTCAGTGGTAGAGCTCCTGCCTAGAATCCCCCAGTGAGAGGCTGGTGCCTGGCTCAGTGGTAGAGCCCCTGCCTAGAATCCCCCAGTGAGAGGCTGGTGCCTGGCTCAGTGGTAGAGCACCTGCCTAGGATCCCCTAGTGAGGGGCTGGTGCCTGGCTCAGTGGTAGAGCTCCTGCCTAGAATCCCCCAGTGAGGGGCTGGGGGCGTGGCTTAGAAAAGCACTGGTGTAGCCTATGAAGATTCTGGGCTTGGTTCCAGTGTCCCCAAAACAAAAAAAGTGGAAGAATGGAGTTAAGGCCATGTGGATTCATTCAGTTCTGCCTTTGGGGCTTTTAGGTCATAAATGGTGGTGTCACCATGGAAATAGATATCAGAAGGTTGGCCTTGGATGTACATCAGAATGAAAAGGTATTTGTAGACAATTGTCTAGACCCGCTGTCATCCTCTTTCCTTTTTTCTTTCAATCTGGGTGTCTGTGGTCTCAAGTTTACTGGATATATATGGAGCGAGTTGCCATGCTCAAGATAGATCAGGGTCCTGAAATGTTGCCAAGGTACCTTCTTGGACATCCCATCTCCTATGTAGTTCATCTCTCCCCACTCAGCATGTCGTCCCCTCTCCTGCCTCAGCGCTCCAGGGTCCTGCCTGCTCCCGAACCTGCGCTGCACACTGGTAGAGACCACGTCTCTGACGGGCCAGAGTCCACTCTGACTAGTCAGGCCCGTCCAGTCTGCTTACAGAATGTTCTTTTCCTTTTCTTTTGAAACAAAGTCTCCCTATGTAGACTCAAACTCATGGAGACCCCGTTACCCTTGCTTGCTTCCTGAGTGCTGGGATTAAAGGCATGTGTCCCTGAATCAATGGGGAATTTTTTTTTAACAAATAGCTCAAGTATGAATATTTATCTCCTCTCTCTCCCTCTCTCTCTCCCTCTCCCTCTTTCCCTCTCTCTCTCTCCCTCTCTCTCCCTCTCTCTCTCCCTCTCCCTCCCTCTCTCCCTCCCT
>NW_022196905.1:130683077-130683515 GCF_008632895.1 Mastomys coucha
TCTCTCCCTCTCTCTCCTTCCCTACTTCCCTTCCTTCCATACCCTATGTTCTCTCTTCTACTCTTCTCCCCTTTTCTCTTCCTTAGTTTTTTCTTCTCCTCTGCCTCCCCTCTCCTTCCCCATCTCTTTTTGTCTATCTCTATCTCGATCTCCCCCTCCGCTCCCACCCTTTTGCTAGGGCTTGAATCAGAGCTTCCTACATTCTAGACAAGTCCTCTACATGGAGCTACCCCCAGCCTAAGATCTCTTTCTATATATTTACAACTTAGACAAACTGTACTTGATAGAGCACGCCTGTAATCCCAGCTCTTGGGAGGCAAAAGCAGGCACAGCTCTGTGTGTTCGAAACCAGCCTGACCTATAGAATGAATTCCAGAACAGCCAGAGCTACATAGTGAGACTCTGTCCCAGAAAGAGACAGACAGACACAGAGACACG
>NW_022196905.1:130683525-130684678 GCF_008632895.1 Mastomys coucha
ACAGAGACAGAGAGAGACAGAGACAGAGAGAGACAGAGACAGAGAGAGAGAATGTGTCCAGGTGTAGTGGCACCTACCTAGAGGATCTCAAGTTCAAAGCCAGCCTGGGCTACTAGAGTGAGCACAATGCCATTTCCAGTTATATAACAAGAGGCTGTTTTAATGGAGTAAAAGAATTTTTTTGAAGTGCAATATGGTCCACCTCTAATTGTAGTCTCAAGTGACCAAGCTTTGGTTTTTCACTACATCGAGAATATTTCCCCCAGCATCTGGCAGTGGAAAACAAGCAGGGCAAGGCCTGGAGCCAGCATCAAGGCAGCCTAGAGCTGCTAATCTGATAGAAGCCCAACACTCTGAAGCCGAGCCGGACCCAGGCGTGAGCTCATCGGATGCCGGAGATGCTTGCAGTAACTTGTCCACAGCCTTCCCTGCTGATGTTTTTCGTAATTGGTGATTCACAGATTTTTTTTTTCTACAACAAAAACATTCAGATTACATTTTTATAGGAGATGTTTTTTAGTCCTTATACAAGCATTATCAACTACTTCAATCACAAAATAAACTCTGCCCACCTCCGTAATTATTTAAGGATTTTTCCCCCACTTGTTTTTCTGCTTAATGTGATCTGAGATAAGAAAGGCTGGGTATTGGGAGGTGGCGGTTACTCTGGGGCTTATCAGTGATGGAGCCAATTGGATGATTCAGTTTGCTTTGCTTGGTGGAACAATCACTTACCAAAAAATCATAAGAAACCATTTGTGTGTGTGTGTGTGTGTGCTTGTTGGGGGGTTATGGGTGGTGAGTGTACCATAGCAGTCATGTGTGTATGTGTGTGTGTGTGCGCTTGTTGGGGGGTTATGGGAGGTGAGTGTACCATAGCAGTCATGTGGAAGTCAGAGGACAACTTGCAGGAATCATTTCTCTCCTTTGACCATGTGGGTCTTGGGGCTCAAACTTGGTGTGGTTAGACTTGATGGCAAGCCCCTTTGTCTACTGAACCCTCTCATCTGCCCAACACCTTTTAAGATTCACTTTATTAGCCGGGCGGTTGCCACGCACACTTGCGTGATGGCGGTATTTGATGTGAAAACTTCATGGAAAGTCAGCCTCCTGCCTCCGCATTGTTGCCTGGCACCCCAAACTCAGAGGTGGC
>NW_022196905.1:130685470-130690415 GCF_008632895.1 Mastomys coucha
GTGCCCACCTGGCCAGAATCCCGTGTCCCGCGGAACAGGGACCCCGCAAGAAATCCCGGTCCGTGGCAGGCGGTGGTGCACGCCTTTAATCCCAGCACTTGGGAGGCAGAGGCAGGCACATTTCTGAGTTTGAGGCCAGCCTGGTCTACAGAGTGAGTTCCAGGACAGACAGGGCTACACAGAGAAATCCCGTCTCGAACTCCCCCCAAAAAAAGATTCACTTTATTTATGGATTGTGTCTGTATATATGTGGTGGGTGCAGGCATGCGCTTACACGTACGTAGAGGCCAGAGGATGACTTACCTTTTGGAAGTCTGTTCTTTCCTTCTACCATGTGGGTCTTGGGGACTGAACTCAGGCCTTCATCCATGGTGATAATTTTGTTTAGCTGCTGAGCCTTCTTGGCTGGCCCAGCATATGACCTTTTGGTTATTGTCATTTTGGGTTTTGTTTTTTGTTTGTTTCCTTGTGCCCCCCACCCCTGAATTTGTGGTTGATATGTGATTGACATGTGGGTATGTGCTGTGTACGTGTATATAACTGTGGGCCTAGGCACTACAGCACAGAGGACAACCTTGGGTGTTAGTCCTGGCCTCCTTCATCGTTTGAGGCAGGGTTCTCTGTGTAAACTAGGTTAGCTGGCCCATGACCTTACAGGCATTCTCCTGCCTCCACTGCCACCTTTCCTTAGGTCTACTTGCATTACAGACAGGCAAAATATTGCCTCTGGCTATATGTGGAGTCTGGAGCTCCAAGTTCAGGTCTTCCCTCCCTTTTTACTGTAAGGGCTTTTTACCCATTGAGCCATCTTCCCAGCCCATTTCTTTTCTTTTATTTCTTTTCTTTTATTTTTTTTTAAGATTTATTTATTTTTATTTATATGCATACACTATAGCGGCTTCAGACACACCAGAAGAGTGCATCAGACCCCATTTACAGATGGTTGTGAGTCACCATGTGGTTGCAGAGAATTGAACTCAGGACCTCTGGAAGAGCAGTCAGTGCTCTTAACCACTGAGCCATCTCTCCAGCCCTCTTTTCTTTTTTTAGTCAGAGCCTCCTAAAGCCTAGAATAACTTTAAACTCTCTGCAGAGCCAAAGGTAACACTGAACTTCCAGGTCCTCCTGCCTCTACCTCCCAAGTGCTGGAAATACAGAAGTATACTACACTTAGCTTAGCGCTGGGGCTAGAACACAGGGCTCCCTGCATACTAGACAAATGCTGTACCAAGCTGAGCTGCATCCCCTGCCCCTTCAGAACATTATATATACATATATATATGTGTATATATATATATATATATATATATATACATATGTGTATGTATTTAAGTTTCAGCAAACCTCAAAGTTCATTTCTCCTCTTTCATCAGTTGAAGGAATAATCAAAGGATTAAGTCACAGCTTCTCAAAAATTGTACACTCACTCCTTTCAATGGCCTACGTCCATAATCAATAAAGGGTGTTCTGCGAGCCATATTCCAAATCCCCTTAATCAAGTGACTTCCCCTTCAGCAAGTAGCCATTCAGCTCACTGCTGTTGTTCTTGCGATTTGAAGCTCATCAGTAATCTTTATTTCTCTAGTGTCTGAGTTTCTGCTGCTTCGGGGGGAGTTGTGTGTTCAAACATCTTCAGATGGCAGAAGGAAAGCGGAAACTTCCTCAGAGAGGCTGGGTGGTGGTGGCGCACGCCTTTAATCCCAGCACTTCGGAGGCAGAGGCAGGCAGATTTCTGAGTTTGAGGCCAGACTTTCTACAAAGTGAGCTCCAGGACAGCCAGGGCTTTACAGAGAAACCCTGTCTCGAAAAACCAAAAAAAAAAAGGATAGAGAGGCCAGCAAAGATGGCTTAGGGCAGTAGTTCTCAACCTGTGGGTTGTGACCCTTTTGGTAAACCTGCATCTCCCAAAATATTTACATTATGATTCACAATTCATTTTTTTTTGTTTTTGTTTTTTTATTTCTTTTGTTGTTGTTGTTGTTTGTTTCTTTACGGGGAGTTGTGAACCACCATGTGGTTGCTGAGAATTGAACTGAGGATGTCTAGAAGAGCAGTTGGTGCTCTTACCCACTGAGCCATCTTACCAGCCCTATATTATGATCCATAACAGTAGCAACACCACAGTTATGAAGTAGGATGAAATAATTTTATGGTTGGGGGAGGTCACCACAACAGGAGGAACCGTATTAAAGAGTGGCAGTGTCAGGAGAACCCCTGGCTTAGGGGGAGAAGGCACATGCTGCCAAGGCAGGTGACCTGAGTTCAGTTCCTAAGACCCCAAAGTAGAAGGAGAGAAACAACTCCCAGGACTTGTCTTCTGACTTATATAAGTGTGTCCAGGCTCATGTATATACACACACACACACACACACACACACACACACACACACACGTAGGAACAGCTCTGTAATCCCAGCCCTGGGGAGGCTGAGGCAGGAGAATCACTTCCAATTGAACACCTTACAACCCGCGCTATATCCTCAGACTTCTTTTTAATGGCTGATGCTTTCTCTTTATCCCCTGCCGCTCACAATCGCTCCCCTTCCTTCCACGAAAGCATTGGTGGATCCTCAGCATGATCAAACCCCACTAAAGCTGCGGCTATCTCAGAGCTGCCTCCAGGAGCGCCTGGTCTCAGAGCTGCCTCCAGGAGCGCCTGGCCTAACAGCATCAGCAAGGTGGAAGGGACCAGGACAGCAAGTCAACTGTAGAACTTCAGAATCCAGATGATGACCAAGAACCTTTAGGGTCTAGCCACCAGTCCTTTCTTCACCATTACCACCCCTCTACCCTCGCCTCCTTCACTGTCCCCTTCTTCTTTTGACCTCCTGCAAGGACTAGGACAAAATCTTTAAACAGGAATCAGGATACACTCAGTGGGTAAAGCACTTGCTATTCAAGTGTGAGGAACTGAGTTCAAATCCGCAGAACCCATAGAAAACCAGATCTGAACGTGCCTGTAATTCCAGTACTTGAGATGGGGAGGTAGAGAGAGAAAAACCCCAGGAAGTTGAAGGACTAGCTTGCCTTGAGCATGCAGTAGTGTCTCAAATACGGGGCGGAGGGGGGGAGAGGCAGTGACTGACACTTGGGGCTGCCCTTTGACCTCCACACCTGCATCATTGCACAACCTCGCTCACATACCTGGGTGTGCAAAAATACCTGTAAAAACATAAGAAGAGTATTAGAGAGGGTAAGGGGGGGCCCTAAGATTAAACTGACATTCTATACATGTATGAAATTGTCAATTAAAATTAGCAGATTTTTTTAAAGACTGTACATAGGCTTGACCTTCCTAAGCAAGGAATAAATACACAGCTGTGTAAATGCTATGCAAATGTTCTGTGAAATATAAGTATTGGGAAGTGCTTAGTGTACAAGTTAAGAGCACCAGGAGAATGAACATGGCATATGCTTGCCACCCTGGCAGTGGCAAGGTGGACATAGAAGGGTCCCTGGGGCTTGCTGGCTAGGCAGCCTAACTGAATCTGTGAGCTACCGGTTCAATGAGAGACCCTGTCTCAAAATACAAAGTCAGGGCAGGCAGGACGGCTCAGTGGGTAGCGGCACTCGCCACCGAGTCTGATGTTGACCTGAATTTGACTCCCAGTACCCACATGGTGAAACGAGAGAACCAACTTCCAAAAGCTGTCCTCTCACCTCTCCAGCCGAGTACGCACACACACACACACACACACACACACACACCACATGCACATATACACACTCACACACCACTGAGTCTAATGTGCCAGTCAGAGTCGACAGAGCTTAAATTGGAACCAAGACACTTGGCCTTCAAAGCACTCTGGCTGGCATAGATGGGAAAGGCGCTTGGTGTCTGGGAGCCCAGACTCATTCCCAAATTGAGCAGTGAGTGGCCCCCATGGAAAGCAGGCTTCAATCAACTCCGAGCTGCATGTGAGCTTTCACAACTGTACACAGAGCGCAGAGCAGGCTGTGTCTCCGGCAAGCACACTTCCTCTGCAAGAAACAAGAAACGCAACACATTTTCATCACAGAGATTTACATAGTTCTTTATGCATGAAATTATGAACAGCTGTTATTTTGTTGCATTCACAAGAAGTGAAAAGGCAGAGAGAGAGAGAGAGAGAGAGAGAGAGAGAGAGAAGACATGTTAGGCAAACTGCCTCTGGCTCCTCTGTCTAACACTTTTCTTTCCCCAAAGAATAGCAGACAATGGACTTACCAGATGTCATTGCCTGCTTGGGAAGGACCCGGAAATGTCTGTGAATGGCCCCCTCTCTTTCTCTAAGCAAGTGCTCTATCAACTAAGACATAGATAGCTCCAGCCCTCTGACCTCTTTAAGTAAACACATTTTTTACATAAAAAAATAAAATTATATCTATCTATCTATCTATCTATCTATCTATCTATCTATCTATTTATTTATTTATTGGGTGTGTGTGTAGGTGTGTTGTGTCAGGACATACATGTGGAAATCAGAGAACTTTCAGAAATCAATTCTCTCTTACCATGTGGGTCCCGGGAATCGAACTTAGGCCATCAGGCTTGGCAGCAAGCATATTTCTGACTGAGCCATCTCACCTATGACCTTTTCTATTCTTAGAAGGCAATGAATATGCTTCCTGTCTACATTTAGAGCTGTCTTGACATAATGGCTCATCCTGGTGAGGTGCACATGGTAGTGGATTCTCTGAGACACTTCTGGATTTGCCTTTCTGGTCTAAACCATCTTGCCTACACCCTGGCTTTCTCCTTACTTGCTGAGGAAGACTTTATGGCATGCAAGGTTCCTGGAAGCCAGTCATCACACATCAGCCTTATAGCAGGTCTGGGGTAGGATCTGCTATTGGTTCTTATCATGAAGCAGGAGATAAGTCAGAGACACAAAGAGATATCAGGCGCGTGTGTGTGTGTGTGTGTGTGTGTGTGTGTGTGTGTGTGTGTGTGTGTGTGTGC